>NW_025746409.1:0-117419 GCF_021184085.1 Oncorhynchus gorbuscha
GACGTGATCTTCCTGTCTGGGTTGGCGCTCCCCCTTGGGTTGTGCCGTGGCGGAGATCTTTGTGGGCTTTACTCGGCCTTGTCTCAGGATGGTAAGTTGGTGGTTGAAGATATCCCTCTAGCGGTGTGGGGGCTGTGCTTTGGCAAATGGGTGGGGTTATATCTTTCCTGTTTGGCCCTGTCCGAGGCTATCATCGGCCACAGTGTCTCCTGACCCCTCCTGTCTCAGCCTCCAGTATTTATGCTGCAGTAGTTTATGTGTCAGGGGGCTTGGGTCAGTTTGATAAATCTGGAGTACTTCTCCTGTCTTATCCGGTGTCCTGTGTGAATTTAAGTATGCTCTCTCTAATTCTCTCTTTCTTTCTCTCTCTCGGAGGACCAGGCCTCAGGACTACCTGGCATGATGACTCCTTGCTGTCCCCAGTCCACCTGGCCGTGCTGCTGCTCCAGTTTCAACTGTTCTCCCTGCGGCTATGGAACCCTGACCTGTTCACTGGATGTGCTACCTGTCCCAAACCTGCTGTTTTCTCTCCTGTGTGTGTTCTCTGGTGTGATACAAGATGGCCAGATGAAGCAAATCTCTTCCCACATTGACCACAGCTATAAGGTTTCTCTCCTGTGTGTATTCTCTTGTGCACTCTCAGATCTCCAGATTGACTAAAACTCCTCCCACATTGACCACAGCTATAGGGTTTCTCTCCTGTGTGTGTTCTCTGGTGTCGTGTCAGCTGGCCAGATTGACTAAAACTCTTCCCACATTGATCACAGCTATAGGGTTTCTCTCCTGTGTGTGTTCTCTGGTGTCGTGTCAGCTGGTAAAATTGACCAAAACTCTTCCCACATTGATCACAGCTAGAGGGTTTCTCTCCTGTGTGTGTTCTCTGGTGAACTGTCAGCTCTCCAGATCGACCAAAACTCTTCCCACATTGATCACAGATATATGATTTCTCTCCTGTGTGTATTCTCTGGTGTTGAGTCAGATGGCAAGATCGACCAAACCTCTTCCCACATTGATCACAGCTATAGGGTTTCTCTCCTGAGTGTGTTCTCTGGTGTCGTGTCAGCTGGTCAGATTGAACAAAACTCTTCCCACATTGATCACAGCTATAGGGTTTCTCTCCTGTGTGTGTTCTCAGGTGTTGAGTCAGAGAGCCAGATGTTGTAAAACTCTTCCCACATTGATCACAGCTATAGGGTTTCTCTCCTGTGTGTGTTCTCTGGTGCACTGTCAGCTCTCCAGATCGACAAAAACTCTTCCCACATTGATCACAGCTATAAGATTTCTCTCCTGTGTGTATTCTCTGATGAATTGTAATGCCTGATGAGGTGAATCTCTTCCCACAGTCAGAGCAGCAGTAGTCCCGTATCTCTCCTGTGTGAACAACAAAGTCAGACAGATGATTAAAGGCCCACAACAGCAGAAGTCCACTGTAAAAGGTGATGCCAACAGCGTAGCTATGACGTTGTACAGCAATTGACGTCTGTAATGAATGTTAACATTATTTGACAATTGTCTTAAAATTTGCAAGAAAAGTCATATTTTTCTTGTTTTCACATTAGTAGTAACATCGATGATTGTAGGCTAGAACTAGGATATTCATGTTGTTGAAACTCTAAACAGTGTGCCAGACGACTTTTGTTCTCCAAGGCCCCCTTCTGTGTTTGCTAAAATTGTGGCACAGGTCAGTATGGGGTATTGTGTTTATAGAATAAGGTCAGTATGGGGTATTGTGTTTATAGAATAAGGTCAATATGGGGTATTGTGTTTATAGAATAAGGTCAATATGGGGTATTGTGTTTATAGAATAAGGTCAATGGGGTATTGTGTTTATAGAATAAGGTCATATGGGGTTTGTGTTATAGAATAAGGTCAATATGGGGTATTGTGTTTATAGAATAAGGTCAGTATGGGGTATTGTGTTTATAGAATAAGGTCAGTATTGTGTTTATAGAATAAGGTCAGTATGGGGTATTGTGTTTATAGAATAAGGTCAGTATTGTGTTTATAGAATAAGGTCAGTATGGGGTATTGTGTTTATAGAATAAGGTCAGTATTGTGTTTATAGAATAAGGTCAGTATTGTGTTTATAGAATAAGGTCAGTATGGGGTATTGTGTTTATAGAATAAGGTCAGTATTGTGTTTATAGAATAAGGTCAGTATGGGGTATTGTGTTTATAGAATAAGGTCAGTATGGGGTATTGTGTTTATAGAATAAGGTCAGTATTGTGTTTATAGAATAAGGTCAGTATTGTGTTTATAGAATAAGGTCAGTATGGGGTATTGTGTTTATAGAATAAGGTCAGTATTGTGTTTATAGAATAAGGTCAGTGTGGGGTATTGTGTTTATAGAATAAGGTCGGTATGGGGTATTGTGTTTATAGAATAAGGTCGGTATGGGGTATTGTGTTTATAGAATAAGGTCAGTATGGGGTATTGTGTTTATAGAATAAGGTCAGTGTGGGGTATTGTGTTTATAGAATAAGGTCAGTATGGGGTATTGTGTTTATAGAATGAGGTCGGTATGGGGTATTGTGTTTATAGAATGAGGTCAGTGTGGGGTATTGTGTTTATAGAATAAGGTCAGTATGGGGTATTGTGTTTATAGAATAAGGTCAGTATGGGGTATTGTGTTTATAGAATAAGGTCAGTGTGGGGTATTGTGTTTATAGAATAAGGTCAGTGTGGGGTATTGTGTTTATAGAATAAGGTCAGTGTGGGGTATTGTGTTTATAGAATAAGGTCAGTGTGGGGTATTGTGTTTATAGAATAAGGTCAGTATGGGGTATTGTGTTTATAGAATAAGGTCAGTGTGGGGTATTGTGTTTATAGAATAAGGTCAGTGTGGGGTATTGTGTTTATAGAATAAGGTCAGTGTGGGGTATTGTGTTTATAGAATAAGGTCAGTGTGGGGTATTGTGTTTATAGAATAAGGTCAGTATGGGGTATTGTGTTTATAGAATGAGGTCAGTGTGGGGTATTGTGTTTATAGAATGAGGTCAGTATGGGGTATTGTGTTTATAGAATAAGGTCAGTGTGGGGTATTGTGTTTATAGAATAAGGTCAGTGTGGGGTATTGTGTTTATAGAATAAGGTCGGTATGGGGTATTGTGTTTATAGAATAAGGTCGGTATGGGGTATTGTGTTTACAGAATAAGGTCGGTATGGGGTATTGTGTTTATAGAATAAGGTCGGTATGGGGTATTGTGTTTATAGAATAAGGTCAGTATGGGGTATTGTGTTTATAGAATAAGGTCAATATGGGGTATTGTGTTTATAGAATAAGGTCAGTATGGGGTATTGTGTTTATAGAATAAGGTCAGTATGGGGTATTGTGTTAATAGAATAAGGTCAATATGGGGTATTGTGTTTATAGAATAAGGTCAGTATGGGGTATTGTGTTTATAGAATAAGGTCAGTATGGGGTATTGTGTTTATAGAATAAGGTCAGTATTGTGTTTATAGAATAAGGTCAGTATGGGGTATTGTGTTTATAGAATAAGGTCAGTATTGTGTTTATAGAATAAGGTCAGTATTGTGTTTATAGAATAAGGTCAGTATGGGGTATTGTGTTTATAGAATAAGGTCAGTATGGGGTATTGTGTTTATAGAATAAGGTCAGTATTGTGTTTATAGAATAAGGTCAGTATTATTGTGTTTATAGAATAAGGTCAGTATGGGGTATTGTGTTTATAGAATAAGGTCAGTATGGGGTATTGTGTTTATAGAATAAGGTCAGTATTGTGTTTATAGAATAAGGTCAGTATGGGGTATTGTGTTTATAGAATAAGGTCAGTATTGTGTTTATAGAATAAGGTCAGTGTGGGGTATTGTGTTTATAGAATAAGGTCGGTATGGGGTATTGTGTTTATAGAATAAGGTCGGTATGGGGTATTGTGTTTATAGAATAAGGTCAGTATGGGGTATTGTGTTTATAGAATAAGGTCAGTATGGGGTATTGTGTTTATAGAATAAGGTCAGTGTGGGGTATTGTGTTTATAGAATAAGGTCAGTGTGGGGTATTGTGTTTATAGAATAAGGTCAGTGTGGGGTATTGTGTTTATAGAATAAGGTCAGTGTGGGGTATTGTGTTTATAGAATAAGGTCAGTATGGGGTATTGTGTTTATAGAATAAGGTCAGTGTGGGGTTTGTGTTTATAGAATAAGGTCAGTATGGGGTATTGTGTTTATAGAATAAGGTCAGTATGGGGTGTGTTTATAGAATAAGGTCAGTGTGGGGTATTGTGTTTATAGAATAAGGTCAGTGTGGGGTATTGTGTTTATAGAATAAGGTCAGTGTGGGGTATTGTGTTTATAGAATAAGGTCAGTGTGGGGTATTGTGTTTATAGAATAAGGTCAGTGTGGGGTATTGTGTTTATAGAATAAGGTCAGTATGGGGTATTGTGTTTATAGAATGAGGTCAGTATGGGGTATTGTGTTTATAGAATGGGTCATGTGGGGTATTGTGTTTATAGAATAAGGTCAGTGTGGGGTATTGTGTTTATAGAATAAGGTCAGTGTGGGGTATTGTGTTTATAGAATAAGGTCGGTATGGGGTATTGTGTTTACAGAATAAGGTCGGTATGGGGTATTGTGTTTACAGAATAAGGTCGGTATGGGGTATTGTGTTTATAGAATAAGGTCGGTATGGGGTATTGTGTTTATAGAATAAGGTCGGTATGGGGTATTGTGTTTATCGAATAAGGTCAGCATGGGGTATTGTGTTTATAGAATAAGGTCAGTATGGGGTATTGTGTTTATAGAATGAGGTCAGTATGGGGTATTGTGTTTATAGAATAAGGTCAGTATGGGGTATTGTGTTTATAGAATAAGGTCAGTATGGGGTATTGTGTTTATAGAATAAGGTCAGTGTGGGGTATTGTGTTTATAGAATAAGGTCAGTGTGGGGTATTGTGTTTATAGAATAAGGTCAGTATGGGGTATTGTGTTTATAGAATAAGGTCAGTATGGGGTATTGTGTTTATAGAATAAGGTCAGTATGGGGTATTGTGTTTATAGAATAAGGTCGGTATGGGGTATTGTGTTTATAGAATAAGGTCAGTATGGGGTATTGTGTTTATAGAATAAGGTCAGTATGGGGTATTGTGTTTATAGAATAAGGTCAGTATGTGTGTTTATAGAATAAGGTCAGTATGGGGTATTGTGTTTATAGAATAAGGTCAGTATGGGGTATTGTGTTTATAGAATAAGGTCAGTGTGGGGTATTGTGTTTATAGAATAAGGTCAGTATGGGGTATTGTGTTTATAGAATAAGGTCAGTGTATTGTGTTTATAGAATAAGGTCAGTGTGTGTGTTTATAGAATAAGGTCAGTATTGTGTTTATAGAATATTGTGTTTATAGAATAAGGTCAGTATGGGGTATTGTGTTTATAGAATGAGGTCAGTATGGGGTATTGTGTTTATAGAATAAGGTCAGTATGGGGTATTGTGTTTATAGAATAAGGTCAGTATGGGGTATTGTGTTTATAGAATAAGGTCAGTGGGGTGTGTTTATAGAATAAGGTCAGTGTGGGGTATTGTGTTTATAGAATAAGGTCAGTGTGGGGTATTGTGTTTATAGAATAAGGTCAGTATGGGGTATTGTGTTTATAGAATAAGGTCAGTATGGGGTATTGTGTTTATAGAATAAGGTCAGTATGGGGTATTGTGTTTATAGAATAAGGTCGGTATGGGGTATTGTGTTTATAGAATGAGGTCAGTATGGGGTATTGTGTTTATAGAATAAGGTCAGTATGGGGTATTGTGTTTATAGAATAAGGTCAGTATGGGGTATTGTGTTTATAGAATAAGGTCAGTATGGGGTATTGTGTTTATAGAATAAGGTCAGTGTGGGGTATTGTGTTTATAGAATAAGGTCAGTGTGGGGTATTGTGTTTATAGAATAAGGTCAGTGGGGTATTGTGTTTATAGAATAAGGTATTGTGTTTATAGAATAAGGTCAGTGTGGGGTATTGTGTTTATAGAATAAGGTCAGTGTGGGGTATTGTGTTTATAGAATAAGGTCAGTGTGGGGTATTGTGTTTATAGAATAAGGTCAGTGTGGGGTATTGTGTTTATAGAATAAGGTCAGTGTGGGGTATTGTGTTTATAGAATAAGGTCAGTGTGGGGTATTGTGTTTATAGAATAAGGTCAGTGTGGGGTATTGTGTTTATAGAATAAGGTCAGTATGGGGTATTGTGTTTATAGAATAAGGTCAGTATGGGGTATTGTGTTTATAGAATAAGGTCGGTATGGGGTATTGTGTTTATAGAATAAGGTCAGTATGGGGTATTGTGTTTATAGAATAAGGTCAGTATGGGGTATTGTGTTTATAGAATAAGGTCAGTATGGGGTATTGTGTTTATAGAATAAGGTCAGTATGGGGTATTGTGTTTATAGAATAAGGTCAGTATGGGGTATTGTGTTTATAGAATAAGGTCAGTATGGGGTATTGTGTTTATAGAATAAGGTCAGTATGGGGTATTGTGTTTATAGAATAAGGTCAGTGTGGGGTATTGTGTTTATAGAATAAGGTCAGTATGGGGTATTGTGTTTATAGAATAAGGTCAGTATTGTGTTTATAGAATAAGGTCAGTATGGGGTATTGTGTTTTTAGAATAAGGTCAGTATGGGGTATTGTGTTTATAGAATAAGGTCAGTATTGTGTTTATAGAATAAGGTCAGTATGGGGTATTGTGTTTATAGAATAAGGTCAGTATTGTGTTTATAGAATAAGGTCAGTATGGGGTATTGTGTTTATAGAATAAGGTCAGTATGGGGTATTGTGTTTATAGAATAAGGTCAGTATGGGGTATTGTGTTTATAGAATAAGGTCAGTATGGGGTATTGTGTTTATAGAATAAGGTCAGTATGGGGTATTGTGTTTATAGAATAAGGTCAGTGTGGGGTATTGTGTTTATAGAATAAGGTCAGTGGGGGTATTGTGTTTATAGAATAAGGTCAGTATTGTGTTTATAGAATAAGGTCAGTATGGGGTATTGTGTTTATAGAATAAGGTATTGTGTTTATAGAATAAGGTCAGTATGGGGTATTGTGTTTATAGAATAAGGTCAGTATGGGGTATTGTGTTTATAGAATAAGGTCAGTATGGGGTATTGTGTTTATAGAATAAGGTCAGTATGGGGTATTGTGTTTATAGAATAAGGTCAGTATGGGGTATTGTGTTTATAGAATAAGGTCAGTATGGGGTATTGTGTTTATAGAATAAGGTCAGTATGGGGTATTGTGTTTATAGAATAAGGTCAGTATTGTGTTTATAGAATAAGGTCAGTATGGGGTATTGTGTTTTTAGAATAAGGTCAGTATGGGGTATTGTGTTTATAGAATAAGGTCAGTATTGTGTTTATAGAATAAGGTCAGTATTGTATTGTGTTTATAGAATAAGGTCAGTATTGTGTTTATAGAATAAGGTCAGTATGGGGTATTGTGTTTTTAGAATAAGGTCAGTATGGGGTATTGTGTTTATAGAATAAGGTCAGTGTGGGGTATTGTGTTAATAGAATAAGGTCAGTGTGGGGTATTGTGTTTATAGAATAAGGTCAGTGTGGGGTATTGTGTTTATAGAATAAGGTCAGTGTGGGGTATTGTGTTTATAGAATAAGGTCAGTGTGGGGTATTGTGTTTATAGAATAAGGTCAGTGTGGGGTATTGTGTTTATAGAATAAGGTCAGTGTGGGGTATTGTGTTTATAGAATAAGGTCAGTGTGGGGTATTGTGTTTATAGAATAAGGTCAGTGTGGGGTATTGTGTTTATAGAATAAGGTCAATATGGGGTATTGTGTTTATAGAATAAGGTCGGTATGGGGTATTGTGTTTATAGAATAAGGTCAGTATGGGGTATTGTGTTTATAGAATAAGGTCAGTATGGGGTATTGTGTTTATAGAATAAGGTCAGTATGGGGTATTGTGTTTATAGAATAAGGTCAGTATGGGGTATTGTGTTTATAGAATAAGGTCAGTATGGGGTATTGTGTTTATAGAATAAGGTCAGTGTGGGGTATTGTGTTTATAGAATAAGGTCAGTGTGGGGTATTGTGTTTATAGAATAAGGTCAGTGTGGGGTATTGTGTTTATAGAATAAGGTCAGTGTGGGGTATTGTGTTTATAGAATAAGGTCAGTGTGGGGTATTGTGTTTATAGAATAAGGTCAGTGTGGGGTATTGTGTTTATAGAATAAGGTCAGTGTGGGGTATTGTGTTTATAGAATAAGGTCAGTGTGGGGTATTGTGTTTATAGAATAAGGTCAGTATGGGGTATTGTGTTTATAGAATAAGGTCAGTGTGGGGTATTGTGTTTATAGAATAAGGTCAGTGTGGGGTATTGTGTTTATAGAATAAGGTCAGTGTGGGGTATTGTGTTTATAGAATAAGGTCAGTGTGGGGTATTGTGTTTATAGAATAAGGTCAGTATGGGGTATTGTGTTTATAGAATAAGGTCAGTATGGGGTATTGTGTTTATAGAATAAGGTCAGTATGGGGTATTGTGTTTATAGAATAAGGTCAGTATGGGGTATTGTGTTTATAGAATAAGGTCAGTATGGGGTATTGTGTTTATAGAATAAGGTCAGTATGGGGTATTGTGTTTATAGAATAAGGTCAGTATGGGGTATTGTGTTTATAGAATAAGGTCAGTGTGGGGTATTGTGTTTATAGAATAAGGTCAGTGTGGGGTATTGTGTTTATAGAATAAGGTCAGTGTGGGGTATTGTGTTTATAGAATAAGGTCAGTGTGGGGTATTGTGTTTATAGAATAAGGTCAGTATGGGGTATTGTGTTTATAGAATAAGGTCAGTATGGGGTATTGTGTTTATAGAATAAGGTCAGTGTGGGGTATTGTGTTTATAGAATAAGGTCAGTGTGGGGTATTGTGTTTATAGAATAAGGTCAGTATGGGGTATTGTGTTTATAGAATAAGGTCAGTATGGGGTATTGTGTTTATAGAATAAGGTCAGTATGGGGTATTGTGTTTATAGAATAAGGTCAGTATGGGGTATTGTGTTTATAGAATAAGGTCAGTATGGGGTATTGTGTTTATAGAATAAGGTCAGTATGGGGTATTGTGTTTATAGAATAAGGTCAGTATGGGGTATTGTGTTTATAGAATAAGGTCAGTATGGGGTATTGTGTTTATAGAATAAGGTCAGTATGGGGTATTGTGTTTATAGAATAAGGTCGGTATGGGGTATTGTGTTTATAGAATAAGGTCAGTATGGGGTATTGTGTTTATAGAATAAGGTCAGTATGGGGTATTGTGTTTATAGAATAAGGTCAGTATGGGGTATTGTGTTTATAGAATAAGGTCAGTATGGGGTATTGTGTTTATAGAATAAGGTCAGTATGGGGTATTGTGTTTATAGAATAAGGTCAGTATGGGGTATTGTGTTTATAGAATAAGGTCAGTGTGGGGTATTGTGTTTATAGAATAAGGTCAGTATGGGGTATTGTGTTTATAGAATAAGGTCAGTATTGTGTTTATAGAATAAGGTCAGTATGGGGTATTGTGTTTATAGAATAAGGTCAGTATGGGGTATTGTGTTTATAGAATAAGGTCAGTGTTTATAGAATAAGGTCAGTATGGGGTATTGTGTTTATAGAATAAGGTCAGTATGGGGTATTGTGTTTATAGAATAAGGTCAGTATGGGGTATTGTGTTTATAGAATAAGGTCAGTGTGGGGTATTGTGTTTATAGAATAAGGTCAGTATGGGGTATTGTGTTTATAGAATAAGGTCAGTTGTGTGTTTATAGAATAAGGTCAGTATGGGGTATTGTGTTTATAGAATAAGGTCAGTGTGGGGTATTGTGTTTATAGAATAAGGTCAGTATGGGGTATTGTGTTTATAGTGTTTATAGAATAAGGTCAGTATGGGGTATTGTGTTTATAGAATAAGGTCAGTATGGGGTATTGTGTTTATAGAATAAGGTCAGTATGTGTTTATAGAATAAGGTCAGTATGGGGTATTGTGTTTATAGAATAAGGTCAGTATTGTGTTTATAGAATAAGGTCAGTATGGGGTATTGTGTTTATAGAATAAGGTCAGTATGGGGTATTGTGTTTATAGAATAAGGTCAGTATGGGGTATTGTGTTTATAGAATAAGGTCAGTGTGGGGTATTGTGTTTATAGAATAAGGTCAGTATGGGGTATTGTGTTTATAGAATAAGGTCAGTGTGGGGTATTGTGTTTATAGAATAAGGTCAGTGTGGGGTATTGTGTTTATAGAATAAGGTCAGTGTGGGGTATTGTGTTTATAGAATAAGGTCAGTGTGGGGTATTGTGTTTATAGAATAAGGTCAGTGTGGGGTATTGTGTTTATAGAATAAGGTCAGTGTGGGGTATTGTGTTTATAGAATAAGGTCAGTGTGGGGTATTGTGTTTATAGAATAAGGTCGGTATGGGGTATTGTGTTTATAGAATAAGGTCGGTATGGGGTATTGTGTTTATAGAATAAGGTCAGTATGGGGTATTGTGTTTATAGAATAAGGTCAGTATGGGGTATTGTGTTTATAGAATAAGGTCAGTATGGGGTATTGTGTTTATAGAATAAGGTCAGTATGGGGTATTGTGTTTATAGAATAAGGTCAGTATGGGGTATTGTGTTTATAGAATAAGGTCAGTGTGGGGTATTGTGTTTATAGAATAAGGTCAGTGTGGGGTATTGTGTTTATAGAATAAGGTCAGTGTGGGGTATTGTGTTTATAGAATAAGGTCAGTGTGGGGTATTGTGTTTATAGAATAAGGTCAGTGTGGGGTATTGTGTTTATAGAATAAGGTCAGTGTGGGGTATTGTGTTTATAGAATAAGGTCAGTGTGGGGTATTGTGTTTATAGAATAAGGTCAGTATGGGGTATTGTGTTTATAGAATAAGGTCAGTATGGGGTATTGTGTTTATAGAATAAGGTCAGTGTGGGGTATTGTGTTTATAGAATAAGGTCAGTGTGGGGTATTGTGTTTATAGAATAAGGTCAGTGTGGGGTATTGTGTTTATAGAATAAGGTCAGTATGGGGTATTGTGTTTATAGAATAAGGTCAGTATGGGGTATTGTGTTTATAGAATAAGGTCAGTATGGGGTATTGTGTTTATAGAATAAGGTCAGTATGGGGTATTGTGTTTATAGAATAAGGTCAGTATGGGGTATTGTGTTTATAGAATAAGGTCAGTATGGGGTATTGTGTTTATAGAATAAGGTCAGTGTGGGGTATTGTGTTTATAGAATAAGGTCAGTGTGGGGTATTGTGTTTATAGAATAAGGTCAGTATGGGGTATTGTGTTTATAGAATAAGGTCAGTGTGGGGTATTGTGTTTATAGAATAAGGTCAGTGTGGGGTATTGTGTTTATAGAATAAGGTCAGTGTGGGGTATTGTGTTTATAGAATAAGGTCAGTGTGGGGTATTGTGTTTATAGAATAAGGTCAGTATGGGGTATTGTGTTTATAGAATAAGGTCAGTATGGGGTATTGTGTTTATAGAATAAGGTCAGTGTGGGGTATTGTGTTTATAGAATAAGGTCAGTGTGGGGTATTGTGTTTATAGAATAAGGTCAGTGTGGGGTATTGTGTTTATTGTGTTTATAGAATAAGGTCAGTGTGGGGTATTGTGTTTATAGAATAAGGTCAGTGTGGGGTATTGTGTTTATAGAATAAGGTCAGTGTGGGGTATTGTGTTTATAGAATAAGGTCAGTATGGGGTATTGTGTTTATAGAATAAGGTCAGTATGGGGTATTGTGTTTATAGAATAAGGTCAGTATGGGGTATTGTGTTTATAGAATAAGGTCAGTATGGGGTATTGTGTTTATAGAATGAGGTCAGTATGGGGTATTGTGTTTATAGAATAAGGTCAGTATGGGGTATTGTGTTTATAGAATAAGGTCAGTATGGGGTATTGTGTTTATAGAATAAGGTCAGTATGGGGTATTGTGTTTATAGAATAAGGTCAGTATGGGGTATTGTGTTTATAGAATAAGGTCAGTGTGGGGTATTGTGTTTATAGAATAAGGTCAGTATGGGGTGTGTTTATAGAATAAGGTCAGTATGGGGTGTTTTATAGAATAAGGTCAGTATGGGGTATTGTGTTTATAGAATAAGGTCAGTGTGGGGTATTGTGTTTATAGAATAAGGTCAGTGTGGGGTATTGTGTTTATAGAATAAGGTCAGTGTGGGGTATTGTGTTTATAGAATAAGGTCAGTGTGGGGTATTGTGTTTATAGAATAAGGTCAGTATTGTGTTTATAGAATAAGGTCAGTTGGGGTATTGTGTTTATAGAATAAGGTCAGTATGGGGTATTGTGTTTATAGAATAAGGTCAGTATGGGGTATTGTGTTTATAGAATAAGGTCAGTATGGGGTATTGTGTTTATAGAATAAGGTCAGTATGGGGTATTGTGTTTATAGAATAAGGTCAGTATGGGGTATTGTGTTTATAGAATAAGGTCAGTATGGGGTATTGTGTTTATAGAATAAGGTCAGTATGGGGTATTGTGTTTATAGAATAAGGTCAGTATGGGGTATTGTGTTTATAGAATAAGGTCAGTGTGGGGTATTGTGTTTATAGAATAAGGTCAGTGTGGGGTATTGTGTTTATAGAATAAGGTCAGTGTGGGGTATTGTGTTTATAGAATAAGGTCAGTTTATTGTGTTTATAGAATAAGGTCAGTGTGGGGTATTGTGTTTATAGAATAAGGTCAGTGTGGGGTATTGTGTTTATAGAATAAGGTCAGTTTGGGGTATTGTGTTTATAGAATAAGGTCAGTATGGGGTATTGTGTTTATAGAATAAGGTCAGTATGGGGTATTGTGTTTATAGAATAAGGTCAGTATGGGGTATTGTGTTTATAGAATAAGGTCAGTATGGGGTATTGTGTTTATAGAATAAGGTCAGTATGGGGTATTGTGTTTATAGAATAAGGTCAGTATGGGGTATTGTGTTTATAGAATAAGGTCAGTATGGGGTATTGTGTTTATAGAATAAGGTCAGTATGGGGTATTGTGTTTATAGAATAAGGTCAGTGTGGGGTATTGTGTTTATAGAATAAGGTCAGTGGGGGTATTGTGTTTATAGAATAAGGTCAGTGTGGGGTATTGTGTTTATAGAATAAGGTCAGTGTGGGGTATTGTGTTTATAGAATAAGGTCAGTATGGGGTATTGTGTTTATAGAATAAGGTCAGTATGGGGTATTGTGTTTATAGAATAAGGTCAGTATGGGGTATTGTGTTTATAGAATAAGGTCAGTGTGGGGTATTGTGTTTATAGAATAAGGTCAGTGTGGGGTATTGTGTTTATAGAATAAGGTCAGTGTGGGGTATTGTGTTTATAGAATAAGGTCAGTATGGGGTATTGTGTTTATAGAATAAGGTCAGTATGGGTTTTATAGAATAAGGTCAGTATGGGGTATTGTGTTTATAGAATAAGGTCAGTATGGGGTATTGTGTTTATAGAATAAGGTCAGTATGGGGTATTGTGTTTATAGAATAAGGTCAGTATGGGGTATTGTGTTTATAGAATAAGGTCAGTATGGGGTATTGTGTTTATAGAATAAGGTCAGTGTGGGGTATTGTGTTTATAGAATAAGATCAGTATGGGGTATTGTGTTTATAGAATAAGGTTGGGGTATTGTGTTTATAGAATAAGGTCAGTATGGTGTTTATAGAATAAGGTCAGTATTGTGTTTATAGAATAAGGTCAGTATGGGGTATTGTGTTTATAGAATAAGGTCAGTATGGGGTATTGTGTTTATAGAATAAGGTCAGTATGGGGTATTGTGTTTATAGAATAAGGTCAGTATGGGGTATTGTGTTTATAGAATAAGGTCAGTGTGGGGTATTGTGTTTATAGAATAAGGTCAGTATGGGGTATTGTGTTTATAGAATAAGGTCAGTATGGGGTATTGTGTTTATAGAATAAGGTCAGTATGGGGTATTGTGTTTATAGAATAAGGTCAGTATGGGGTATTGTGTTTATAGAATAAGGTCAGTGTGGGGTATTGTGTTTATAGAATAAGGTCAGTATGGGGTATTGTGTTTATAGAATAAGGTCAGTATGGGGTATTGTGTTTATAGAATAAGGTCAGTATGGGGTATTGTGTTTATAGAATAAGGTCAGTGTGGGGTATTGTGTTTATAGAATAAGGTCAGTATGGGGTATTGTGTTTATAGAATAAGGTTGTAACCTAACGGCTCCAACAGCAGAAATGGCCTCAAGCAAAACATAAAAATCCCAGGATGGGACGAGCTGTTTGGGTACCGGGAGGTGACCCTTCATAAAACAACAGATCAGGGGGTTCCACTGTATCGTTGTTGCAGCCTAAATGGCCAAATACACCTTTAGAGTTGAAAAGGCTTCCCTTCCTCAGAAAGCAGCTCTGAAACAGAGCAACAAAGGGACTGATTTGTTTCTGATCTCAGCATCTGTTAAATACACAGACCCCTTATTGTGCTGTAGTGAGTGTGTGGCTCTAGCACTCTGTATAGAGTTCATTATCAAGGAGGACGGTCACGTGTGTTGAGAAGTAGAGGATCACTAGTTTGAGTCCAGTATGGGGACAGAGGAGGAAACTAAACTGTTAGCAGCACACGGGAGTCAGTTACACATGAAATCAATAAAGTTAATAATTTCCAAATGAAACCATGTTCATTAAGGTCTATATAGTATATATATATTAAACCATGTTCTTTAAGGTCTATATAGTATATATATATTAAACCATGTTCTTTAAGGTCTGTATAGTATATATATATATTAAACCATGTTCTTTAAGGTCTGTATAGTATATATATATATATTAAACCATGTTCTTTAAGGTCTATATAGTATATATATATTAAACCATGTTCTTTAAGGTCTATATAGTATATATATTAAACCATGTTCTTTAAGGTCTGTATAGTATATATATATATTAAACCATGTTCTTTAAGGTCTGTATAGTATATATATATATATATTAAACCATGTTCTTTAAGGTCTGTATAGTATATATATATATTAAACCATGTTCTTTAAGGTCTGTATAGTATATATATATATTAAACCATGTTCTTTAAGGTCTATATAGTATATATATATATTAAACCATGTTCTTTAAGGTCTGTATAGTATATATATATTAAACCATGTTCTTTAAGGTCTGTATAGTATATATATATTAAACCATATTCTTTAAGGTCTATATAGTATATATATATTAAACCATGTTCTTTAAGGTCTATATAGTATATATATATTAAACCATGTTCTTTAAGGTCTATATAGTATATATATATATTAAACCATGTTCTTTAAGGTCTATATAGTATATATATATTAAACCATGTTCTTTAAGGTCTATATAGTATATATATATATATATTAAACCATGTTCTTTAAGGTCTATATAGTATATATATATATTAAACCATGTTCTTTAAGGTCTATATAGTATATATATATTAAACCGTGTTCTTTAAGGTCTATATAGTATATATATATTAAACCATGTTCTTTAAGGTCTATATAGTATATATATTAAACCATGTTCATTAAGGTCTATATAGTATATATATTAAACCATGTTCTGTTAAGGTCTGTATAGTATATATATATTAAACCATGTTCTTTAAGGTCTATATAGTATATATATATATTAAACCATGTTCTTTAAGGTCTATATAGTATATATATATTAAACCATGTTCTTTAAGGTCTATATAGTATATATATATTAAACCATGTTCTTTAAGGTCTATATAGTATATATATATTCAACCATGTTCTGTTAAGGTCTGTATGTTGGAGTTCAGGCTTCATTTGACCTGATAAAGTAGGAAATTAAATGAATTTTGTCCATTACAGAGATGGAGGCAAAGACAAAAAAATAAGCTTGTTTTAAAATATATATTTGCCAGTTTAACAAGTCCTGTAGATCAGCTGTTAATGAAGCAATACAGACCACATTGAAGTGTCTGGAGTTTAGTTTGTATGTTCTACAGTCTAGTAAAGATAGGGGGGTGACTGGGACAGACAATGTAACATCTATACTGTTTTTTTCTCTCTAAATCTAACTTTCATCAAGGTTTTATATTGTCTATTGGTTTCTCTCTGTTCATTGGCAGAATCCTTTTTCAGTGCTATGATATTCATAACATCCATATCCACCAGTCTATCTTCCTGTCAACTAACAGAACTCTGCTGGTTGTCCTGGTAACAGATACCAGTCCATCTTCCTGTCAACTAACAGAACTCTGCTGGTTGTCCTGGTAACAGATACCGGTGGGCAGATCTATTGTATTTGCTCAAACTAAACTACAGCACTTACTTTGATGTGTCAAATCTGATCCTTTCTTCTCTTCTCCTCCTCTCACAGTTCCACCCAGTCCTGTTGTTTTCCTGCAGTCCACCAGCAGCACAGACAACCTCTTCATACCCAGCAGTAAGGTGCTACCGGGAGAGGCACGACACGGGGACTCCGGGAGGGTGGAAGGGCTAGCGTTGTCCTGGTAACCATAAAGAGGAGACACAGACACATATCATTATGGATGCTGATGTCACTGTTGTCATAAAGTGCCTTACAGAAACCCAGACCCAGATAGAGCAAGCTGTATGCTAGACCAGACCAAGCTGTACCATCTGGTGTTCTGATCTGGAGAGACTCTTCTCTGCCTCGTCAGCATCAGGATGTTTTTGAGGCTCCCCAGAGGATCCATAATAGTCATGTCTCTCTCCTGTGTGAACAAGAACATCAAACAGATAGTGAATTTATGACTGTCTATTAAAACCATAGGGTCTTAGACGAGGCATTAGTCTCTCTAAACAGGCCCTAAAATGCAAATGTTAAAGGGTAGTTCCACAAAAATGGGTGCCTTTTGATGAGATGCACTTTAATGTAGAACACGTGGAGAATTTAACAAATCTAATTTAAAAGACCCCAAATGTATGTACCAAAGGCAGATTGACCCTTTAATAATTTATAAAGTACTGAATAACATATTCAAGTGTAGAACTTCAGTAGAATGCCCCTTTAAAACCACACATTAGTTCAACAACGGCATAGTTTGTGCCCCTGTTTAAGACAGTACTCACTGGTGTTAATCTGATATTCTGTCTCCTCCTCTTTCACTCTCAAAACGTCTTCCTTCTTCACCTCTACTGCGACAGCATCCTCTTCCTCTCTAAAATGTTCTTCCTCTGTTTCCTCAATAACATCATCTTCTTCTTTCACGACAATGTTCAGTCCCAGAGCTTCTTTCTCCGTCCAGCAGACCTCCTCTTCTTTAGCAGGGGAGGAGTAGTTTAGTGAGCTCATGGTCAGGGATGTTAGTTAGCATTAGCGACTAGCCTAGTGCTAGGTAGCATTAGCGGCTAGTATCAGTGTTTAACAACTTAGCAAATTGAACAAGCAAATTAGGTTAAAGTTAACCAGTTGATACGTCAAATGAACTGCGTTTACAACACTGAGATTAGCTACTGTACATTAACATGGTCTAAAGCGTCAATCTTTCAGTTTTATGTTGTCTAGCAAGCTACCGAGGTGGTTGAAAGAGTTGGCGCCTGTTCCTGAAGAATCGTCCGTCCTGTCCATTATACGTCACGCAAGAAGCATCAACTGAAAGACGCTCATCGCCATCTGCTGGCTGGAGTGGGTAACGCAGTTTGGAAACAATAGTTACTACACTTTTTGGATTGGAAAGAACGTCATAATAATTTAACAATAAACAGATATATTTTCTCTTACGTCTTACAAATAATACGTTCCTGTACACAGACGTAGAAGCTTAAAATGAATATGTGGATGATGAATAAATACTTCCATGAATAGTGGAATAGTGGGTTGTGTTTTAATACACATTTGCTCTTTTAATTTTTCACATTCATCTTTATCTAGATGTGACGGTACTCTTCCCTGAAAGCTAATCCCTTAAAGCTGCACTCTTTAAGATACAAATCATCCTGTAAACAACAGAGCAAATGCAGCGCATGCAAATAGAATTTGATAATCTGTGGTGCTTTACACTGAGTTGACAAAACATTAAGAACACCTACTCCTTCCATGACATAAACTGACTAGATGAATCCAGGCTAAAGCTATGATCCCTTATTGATGCCACTATATAAATCCACTTCAGTCAGTGTAGATGAAGGGGAGGAGATGGCTGAAATAAGGATTTTTAAGCCTTGAGACAAATGAGACATGGATTGTGTATGTGTGCCATCCAGAGGGTGAATGGGGAAGACAAAATAGTTAAGAGCCTTTGAACAGGGTATGGTAGTTTGTCCCAGACGCTGTTTTGTGTCAAGAACTGCAACGCTGCCAGCTTCCCATGTGATTTGTTTTCTCATGAATCACATGAGGCTTGTTTTCAAATTGCTGTGCGTTTTGTTGCCAACCTATTTTGCTACCTGACAACTTTACGGGTTTCACTTTTTAATTACCGTTCATATATTTATTTTTTCCTCGACTTTTTCACTCCGGACGCTTTATCTGGACACGATTCGTCAGGACCTCCAACAGCCGAAGCTAAGTAGTAACATTAACATGATGCCTTCTAATTGCAGCCGCTGTGCTCGCCTTACGGCGAGGATAGCTGTACTGCAAGCCCAGCTTCAGACGCAATCGTTAGGCAAGGGTAATTTCAGTGTAGGAAAGGATGAAACAGCGTCTGTGCCACCAGTAAGTACAGATAGTAGTATAAATCCCCTGGCACAGTCCCCGCAGCCGGACAACTTTCTCACGGTTTCTGGAAGGAAATGCTGTAGGAACGCTCAACCGGTGTCGCTCATTCAGCAGACAGAAACTTTCAACCGGTTCTCCCCATTAAGCAGCGGGTCGGTGTCAGAGGCCGAGTCTTCTCTGGTCTCTACTCCTCCCGTTACGGGGTCTGAGACGCCGAAGCTTCCCACCATTAGCTCTGACAAATTGAAAACTCTAGTCATTGGCGACTCCATTACCCGCAGTATTAGACTTAAAGCGAATCATCCAGCGATCATACACTGTTTACCCGGGGGCAGGGCTACCGACGTTAAGGCTAATCTGAAGATGGTGCTGGCTAAAGCTAAAACTGGCGAGTGTAGAGAGTATAGAGATATTGTTATCCACGTCGGCACCAATGATGTTAGGATGAAACAGTCAGAGATCACCAAGCGCAACATAGCTTCTGCGTGCATATCAGCTAGAAAGATGTGTCGGCATCGAGTAATTGTCTCTGGCCCCCTCCCAGTTAGGGGGAGTGATGAGCTCTACAGCAGAGTCTCACAACTCAATCGCTGGTTGAAAACTGTTTTCTGCCCCTCCCAAAAGATAGAATTTGTAGATAATTGGCCCTCTTTCTGGGACTCGCCCACAAACAGGACCAAGCCTGACCTGCTGAGGAGTGACGGACTCCATCCTAGCTGGAGGGGTGCTCTCATCTTATCTGCCAACATAGACAGGGCTCTAACTCCTCTAGCTCCACAATGAAATAGGGTGCAGGCCAGGCAGCAGGCTATTAGCCAGCCTGCCAGCATAGTGGAGTCTGCCACTAGCATAGTTCGTGTAGTCAGCTCAGCTATCACCATTGAGACCGTGTCTGTGCCTCGACCTGGGTTGGGCAAAACTAAACATGGCGGTGTTCGCCTTAGCAATCTCACTAGGATAAAGACCACCTCCATTCCTGTCATTACTGAAAGAGATCATGATACCTCACATCTCAAAATAGGGCTACTTAATGTTAGATCCCTTACTTCAAAGGCAATTATAGTCAATGAACTAATCACTGATCATAATCTTGATGTGATTGGCCTGACTGAAACATGGCTTAAGCCTGATGAATTTACTGTGTTAAATGAGGCCTCACCTCCTGGCTACACTAGTGACCATATCCCCGTGCATCCCGCAAAGGCGGAGGTGTTGCTAACATTTACGATAGCAAATTTCAATTTACAAAAAAAAAAAAAATGACGTTTTCGTCTTTTGAGCTTCTAGTCATGAAATCTATGCAGCCTACTCAATCACTTTTTATAGCTACTGTTTACAGGCCTCCTGGGCCATATACAGCGTTTCTCACTGAGTTCCCTGAATTCCTATCAGACCTTGTAGTCATTGCAGATAATATTCTAATCTTTGGTGACTTTAATATTCACATGGAAAAGTCCACAGACCCACTCCAAAAGGCTTTTGGAGCCATCATCGACTCAGTGGGTTTTGTCCAACATGTCTCTGGACCCACTCACTCTCACAGTCATACGCTGGACCTAGTTTTGTCCCATGGAATAAATGTTGTGGATCTTAATGTTTTCCTCATAATCCTGGACTATCAGACCACCATTTTATTACGTTTGCAATTGCAACAAATAATCTGCTCAGACCCCAACCAAGGAACATCAAAAGTCGTGCTATAAATTCACAGACAACACAAAGATTCCTTGATGCCCTTCCAGACTCCCTCTGCCTACCCAAGGACGCCAGAGGACAAAAATCCGTTAACCACCTAACTGAGGATCTCAATTTAACCTTGCGCAATACCCTAGATGCAGTTGCACCCCTAAAAACTAAAAAAATGTCTCATAAGAAACTAGCTCCATGGTACACAGAAAATACCCGAGCTCTGAAGCAAGCTTCCAGAAAATTGGAACGGAAATGGCGCCACACCAAACTGGAAGTCTTCCGACTAGCTTGGAAGGATGGTACCGTGCAGTACCGAAGAGCCCTTACTGCTGCTCGATCGTCCTATTTTTCTAACTTAATTGAGGAAAATAAGAACAATCCGAAATTCCTTTTTGATACTGTGGCAAAGCTAACTAAAAAGCAGCATTCCCCAAGAGAGGATGACTTGCACTTTAGCAGTGATAAATTCATGAACTTCTTTGAGGAAAAGATTATGATTATTAGAAAGCAAATTACGGACTCCTCTTTAAACCTGCGTATTCCTCCAAACCTCAGTTGTCCTGAGTCTGCACAACTCTGCCAGGACCTAGGATCAAGAGAGACGCTCAAGTGTTTTAGTACTATATCTCTTGACACAATGATGAAAATAATCATGGCCTCTAAACCTTCAAGCTGTATACTGGACCCTATTCCAACTAAACTACTGAAAGAGCTGCTTCCTGTGCTTGGCCCTCCTATGTTGAACATAATAAACGGCTCTCTATCCACTGGATGTGTACTAAACTCACTAAAAGTGGCAGTAATAAAGCATCTCTTGAAAAAGCCAAACCTTGACCCAGAAAATATAAAAAACTATCGGCCTATATCGAATCTTCCATTCCTCTCAAAGATTTTAGAGAAGGCTGTTGCGCAGCAACTCACTGCCTTCCTGAAGACAAACAATGTATACGAAATGCTTCAGTCTGGTTTTAGACCCCATCATAGCACTGAGACGGCACTTGTGAAGGTGGTAAATGACATTTTGATGGCCTCGGACCGAGGCTCTGCATCTGTCCTCGTGCTCCTAGACCTTAGTGCTGCTTTTGATACCATCGATCACCACATTCTTTTGGAGAGATTGGAAACCCAAATTGGTCTACACGGACATGTTCTGGCCTGGTTTAGGTCTTATCTGTCGGAAAGATATCAGTTTGTCTCTGTGAATGGTTTGTCCTCTGACAAATCAACTGTACATTTCGGTGTTCCTCAAGGTTCTGTTTTAGGACCACTATTGTTTTCACTATATATTTTACCTCTTGGGGATGTTATTCGAAAACATAATGTAAACTTTCACTGCTATGCGGATGACACACAGCTGTACATTTCAATGAAACATGGTGAAGCACCAAAATTGCCCTCGCTAGAAGCATGTGTTTCAGACATAAGGAAGTGGATGGCTGCAAACTTTCTACTATTAAACTCGGACAAAACAGAGATGCTTGTTCTAGGTCCCAAGAAACAAAGAGATCTTCTGTTGAATCTGACAATTAATCTTAATGGTTGTACAGTCGTCTCAAATAAAACTGTGAAGGACCTCGGCGTTACTCTGGACCCTGATCTCTCTTTTGAAGAACATATCAAGACCATTTCGAGGACAGCTTTTTTCCATCTACGTAACATTGCAAAAATCAGAAACTTTCTGTCCAAAAATGATGCAGAAAAATTAATCCATGCTTTTGTCACTTCTAGGTTAGACTACTGCAATGCTCTATTTTCCGGCTACCCGGATAAAGCACTAAATAAACTTCAGTTAGTGCTAAATACGGCTGCTAGAATCCTGACTAGAACCAAAAAATTTGATCATATTACTCCAGTGCTAGCCTCTCTACACTGGCTTCCTGTCAAAGCAAGGGCTGATTTCAAGGTTTTACTGCTAACCTACAAAGCATTACATGGGCTTGCTCCTACCTACCTCTCTGATTTGGTCCTGCCGTACATACCTATACGTACGCTACGGTCACAAGACGCAGGCCTCCTAATTGTCCCTAGAATTTCTAAGCAAACAGCTGGAGGCAGGGCTTTCTCCTATAGAGCTCCATTTTTATGGAACGGTCTGCCTACCCATGTCAGAGACGCAAACTCGGTCTCAACCTTTAAGTCTTTACTGAAGACTCATCTCTTCAGTGGGTCATATGATTGAGTGTAGTCTGGCCCAGGAGTGGGAAGGTGAACGGAAAGGCTCTGGAGCAATGAACCGCCCTTGCTGTCTCTGCCTGGCCGGTTCCCCTTTTCCACTGGGATTCTCTGCCTCTAACCCTGTTACGGGGCTGAGTCACTGGCTTGCTGGGGCTCTCTCGTGCCGTCCCTGGGGGGATGCGTCACCTGGGGGGTTGATTCACTGTTGTGGTCGGCCTGTCTGGGTCCCCCCCCCCCCCCCCGTGGGTTGTACCGTGTCGGAGATCTTTGTGGGCTATACTCGGCCTTGTCTCAGGATGGTAAGTTGGTGGTTGAAGATTTCCCTCTAGTGGTGTGGGGGCTGTGCTTTGGCAAAGTGGGTGGGGTTATATCCTTCCTGTTTGGCCCTGTCCGGGGTGTCCTCGGATGGGGCCACAGTGTCTCCTGACCCCTCCTGTCTCAGCCTCCAGTATTTATGCTGCAGTAGTTTATGTGTCGGGGGCTAGGGTCAGTTTGTTTATCTGGAGTACTTCTCCTGTCCTATTCGGTGTCCTGTGTAAATCTAAGTGTGCGTTCTCTAATTCTCTCCTTCTCTCTTTCTTTCTCTCTCTCGGAGGACCTGAGCCCTAGAACCATGCCCCAGGACTACCTGACATGATGACTCCTTGCTGTCCCCAGTCCACCTGGCCATGCTGCTGCTCCAGTTTCAACTGGCCTGGGCCCTAGGACCATGTCCCAGGACTACCTGACATGAGGACTCCTTGCTGTCCCCAGTCCACCTGGCCATGCTCCTGCTCCAGTTTCAACTGTTCTGCCTTACTATTATTCAACCATGCTGGTCATTTATGAACATTTGAACATCTTGGCCACGTTCTGTTATAATCTCCACCCGGCACAGCCAGAAGAGGACTGGCCACCCCACATATGCTCTCTCTAATTCTCTTTTTCTTTCTCTCTCTCGGAGGACCTGAGCCCTAGGACCGTGCCCCAGGACTACCTGACATGATGGCTCCTTGCTGTCCCCAGTCCACCTGACTGTGCTGCTGCTCCAGTTTCAACTGTTCTGCCTTATTATTATTTGACCATGCTGGTCATTTATGAACATTTGAACATCTTGGTCATGTTCTGTTATAATCTCTACCCGGCACAGCCAGAAGAGGACTGGCCACCCCACATAGCCCGGTTCCTCTCTAGGTTTCTTCCTAGGTTTTGGCCTTTCTAGGGAGTTTTTCCTAGCCACCGTGCTTTTACACCTGCATTGTTTGCTGTTTGGGGTTTTAGGCTGGGTTTCTGTACAGCATTTTGAGATATCAGCTGATGTACGAAGGGCTATATAAATAAATTTGATTTGATGAGCATGGCCTTATTTCTATTACAGCATATTGGATGACTGTCATTCATATTCCATTCACCCTGTTCAATGTAACAGCAACAGGTTTAGGCTACTACATGATACTAGAATTTTCCCTATACCCATCATGAGATTGCTACAACCTCGCCTATGAATGGAAGTTTAGAACGTAGGTGCACACAGGTCGAGATACGTTTTTTAGGTGACAGACAGTGACACATGGACAGACAGTCGTGAAGACATCAGTAACTAATTATCATGGTCCAAACACACCAAGACAGTCGTGAAGACATCAGCAACTAATTATCATGGTCCAAACACACCAAGACAGTCGTGAAGAGGGGGCACGACAACAACTTTTCCACCTCAGGAGAGTGAAAAGATTTGTCATGGGTCCCCAGATCCTCAAAACGTTCTACAGCTGCACCATCGAGAGTATCCTGACCATCGAGAGTATCCTGCTGCCCTCAAGGGCACATTGACAGATTTTTCACCTAGTCGTCTCTGGGATTCAAACCAGGGATCTTTCAGTAACTGGCCCAACACCATCAACCGCTAGGCTACCTGCATTACATTTACATTTAAGTCATTTAGCAGACGCTCTTATCCAGAGCGACTTACAAATTGGTGTATTCACCTTATGACATCCAGTGGAACAGCCACTTTACAATAGTGCATCTAAATATTTTAAGGGGGGGGTGAGAAGGATTACTTTATCCTATCCTAGGTATTCCTTAAAGAGGTGGGGTTTCAGGTGTCTCCGGAAGGTGGTGATTGACTCCGCTGATCAGAGCCTTGAGGTACTGAGGTGCCGTTTCCCTCACAGCTCCGTAGGCAAGCACCATGGTCTTGTAGCGGATGCGAGCTTCAACTGGAAGCCAGTGGAGAGAGCGGAAGAGCGGGGTGACGTGAGAGAACTTGGGAAGGTTGAACACTAGACGGGCTGCGGCGTTCTGGATGAGTTGTAGGGGTTTAATGGCACAGGCAGGGAGCCCAGCCAACAGCGAGTTGCAGTAATCCAGACGGGAGATGACAAGTGCCTGGATTAGGACCTGCGCCGCTTCCTGTGTGAGGCAGGGTCGTACTCTGCGGATGTTGTAGAGCATGAACCTACAGGAACGGGCCACCGCCTTGATGTTAGTTGAGAACGACAGGGTGTTGTCCAGGATCACGCCAAGGTTCTTAGCGCTCTGGGAGGAGGACACAATGGAGTTGTCAACCGTGATGGCGAGATCATGGAACGGGCAGTCCTTCCCCGGGAGGAAGAGCAGCTCCGTCTTGCCGAAGTTCAGCTTGAGGTGGTGATCCGTCATCCACACTGATATGTCTGCCAGACATGCAGAGATGCGATTCGCCACCTGGTCATCAGAAGGGGGAAAGGAGAAGATTAATTGTGTGTCGTCTGCATAGCAATGATAGGAGAGACCATGTGAGGTTATGACAGAGCCAAGTGACTTGGTGTATAGCGAGAATAGGAGAGGGCCTAGAACAGAGCCCTGGGGGACACCAGTGGTGAGAGCGCGTGGTGAGGAGACAGATTCTCGCCACGCCACCTGGTAGGAGCGACATGTCAGGTAGGACGCAATCCAAGCGTGGGCCGCGCCGGAGATGCTCAACTCGGAGAGGGTGGAGAGGAGGATCTGATGGTTCACAGTATCGAAGGCAGCCGATAGGTCTAGAAGGATGAGAGCAGAGGAGAGAGAGTTAGCTTTAGCGGTGCGGAGCGCCTCCGTGATACAGAGAAGAGCAGTCTCAGTTGAATGACTAGTCTTGAAACCTGACTGATTTGGATCAAGAAGGTCATTCTGAGAGAGATAGCGGGAGAGCTGACCAAGGACGGCACGTTCAAGAGTTTTGGAGAGAAAAGAAAGAAGGGATACTGGTCTGTAGTTGTTGACATCGGAGGGATCGAGTGTAGGTTTTTTCAGAAGGGGTGCAACTCTCGCTCTCTTGAAGACGGAAGGGACGTAGCCAGCGGTCAGGAGGGAGGGACGTACCTGCAGCAGGAGCCTCATGTTGACAGGAGAGCCCACCTTTATTTCTCCCTCAATATGAACATTCATATTGGTCAACAGTCCTACTGTGTGTATTGAACATTCATATTGGACTGTAGCAGCTGGCTAACTGGCTACTGATCAACCTATTGTGTGTATTGAACATTCCTATTGGACAGCCTTACCTATAGAGTAGCACCACAACCTATCAGCCCGTTCTCTTCTTGATGTCAAAGCTGCAGTGTATTGTTGCTATAGGAGTTTATGATTAATAATCCTATTTCAAGACACACTAAGATGTCACCATACTATTTATTTCAAGCCCCTCTGTCAGATATAAATCATCAGAGTGGGAAACCAACTGACATGGAAACAATGGAGCAAATGTATCACTATCAGAGGGGTGTATTATGACATCAGATAGAACTACTCAGACATTCCAAATATCACTTGATTATCAGAGGGGTGTATTATGACATCATATAGAACTACTCAGACATTCCAAATCAGGCTTCATCCATATCTTGAAGGTGGATATTGATCCAACCATTTCAAAAGTAATGACCGGGCTGACGGAAACAGGATATGCTTTTACAATTTTATAAATGAAGACAGACAATTTGTTATTTTGTTTTACATGGTGGGGTCTTTTTGTGTCAGTAAACATTTATAAGCGAGAAATGGAGGTGGAAACTCCTTTTTGCACAAATATTTATATAATAACCATCACATCGTAGTTACGTGATGATATGTTGTGTGGTCCTCCCTACGACTTGGGAACCCATGTAGTTTATTAGGCTACAGATGAAATAAGTTATAAACTTCACATGGTGGTGAAAGTGCACGTGATGAGCTTGATGCTCCTTTCCAATACATTTTGATGGTCTTATTCTGGTGACATGATGATCAATGCTTGGTTGTCATTTGACAAATAAAATAATATCTCTCTTATCCATAATAATCTCATCATGTAGGTAGCCTACAAGCACTGTACAGTTGTGGACAAAAGTTTGGAGAAAGACACAGATGTAAAAGTCTGCTGCCTCAGTTTGTATGATGGCAATTTGCATAAACTCCAGAATGTTATGAAGAGTGATCAGATGAATTGCAAATAATTGCAAAGTCCCTCTTTGCCATGCAAATGAACTGAGTCCCCGCAAAACTGGAAGCTTCAAAAGGAGGGTGGTGCTTGGAATCATAGTTCTTCATATGTCACCCACGGTTACCTGAATCCCCAGAAACATTTTCACTGCATTTTATCCCTGCCACAAAGGACCAGCTGACATCATGTCAGTGATTCTCTCGTTAACACAGGTGTGAGTGTTGACGAGGACAAGGCTGGAGATCACTCTGTCATGCTGATTGAGTTCGAATAACAGACTGGAAGCTTCAAAAGGAGGGTGGTGCTTGGAATCATTGTTCTTCCTCTGTCAAACATGGTTACCTGCAAGGAAACACGTGCCGTCATCATTACTTTGCACAAAAAGGACTTCACAGGCAAGGATATTGCTGCCAGTAAGATTGCAGCTAAATCAACCATTTATCGGACCATAAGGAACTTCAAGGAGAGCGGTTCAATTGTTGTGAAGAAGGCTTCAGCGCGCGCAAGAAAGTCCAGCAAGCGCCAGGACCGTCTCCTAAAGTTGATTCAGCTGCGGGATCGGGGCACCAACAGTACAGAGCTTGCTCAGGAATGGCAGCAGGCAGGTGTGAGTGCATCTGCACGCACAGTGAGGCGAAGACTTTTGGAGGATGGCCTGGTGTGAAGAAGTGCAGCAAAGAAGCCACTTCTCTCCAGGAAAAACATCAGTGACAGACTGATATTCTGCAAAAGGTCCATGGCCAGGAAACTCCCCAGAACTTAATCCCATTGAAAACCTGTAGTCAATCCTCAAGAGGCAGTTGGACAAACAAAACCCCACAAATTCTGACAAACTCCAAGCATTGAATTTGCAAGAATGGACTGGGACAATTGCAACAATACTGAATGAACAATGAACACTTTTATTTGAACTGAATAGAATACATATTATGGGCTTTTGATGGGTGTTCTTAAGGTGATTCCACAGGTTGGTGGTATTGTTTGATTTAGCCGTTGCTGACCCCATGCTTACATTTTTATCACAAATAGGACACGTTGCTTTCCCTGGTGCCAATTCCATGTAATCGTCCCACAGGTGCTCTGCACACACACACACACACACACACACACACAAAATAAGGTCTGTGTTTCCTGTAGGATTACACCACCTTGCCAATTTTATAACTGTGTAGATATCCATAGGACAAGGTCACTCTGATCAATATTGGCTAAATATAAGCGAAGATAATTTTTTTGTAGAGTGGATTTATGAAAATATGTTGACAAACGTTACCTTATCCTCGTGAGATTTACATGGGTATCAAAACGCTGAGACGGTTTAAGCACGAAACACAGACCTTATTGGAAGTAGATCAAGACATTCTCCATGGAAGACATGAACAGAGGAAGTAGATCAAGACATTCTCTATGGAAGACATGAACAGAGGAAGTAGATCAAGACATTCTCTATGGAAGAAATGAACAGAGGAAGTAGATCAAGACATTCTCTATGGAAGACATGAACAGAGGAAGTAGATCAAGACATTCTCTATGGAAGACATGAACAGAGGAAGTAGATCAAGACATTCTCTATGGAAGACATGAACAGAGGAAGTAGATCAAGACATTCTCTATGGAAGACATGAACAGAGAGGAAGTTCAAGACATTCTCTATGGAAGACATGAACAGAGGAAGTAGATCAAGACATTCTCTATGGAAGACATGAACAGAGGAAGTAGATCAAGACATTCTCTATGGAAGACATGAACAGAGGAAGTAGATCAAGACATTCTCTATGGAAGACATGAACAGAGGAAGTAGATCAAGACATTCTCTATGGAAGAAATGAACAGAGGAAGTAGATCAAGACATTCTCTATGGAAGACATGAACAGAGGAAGTAGATCAAGACATTCTCTATGGAAGACATGAACAGAGGAAGTAGATCAAGACATTCTCTATGGAAGACATGAACAGAGGAAGTAGATCAAGACATTCTCTATGAAGACATGAACAGAGGAAGTAGATCTCTAAAGACATTCTCTATGGAAGACATGAACAGAGGAAGTAGATCAAGACATTCTCTAGAAGACATGAACAGAGAGATCAAGACATTCTCTATGGAAGACATGAACAGAGGAAGTAGATCAAGACATTCTCTATGGAAGACATGAACAGAGGAAGTAGATCAAGACATTCTCTATGGAAGACATGAACAGAGGAAGTAGATCAAGACATTCTCTATGGAAGACATGAACAGAGGAAGTAGATCAAGACATTCTCTATGGAAGACATGAACAGAGGAAGTAGATCAAGACATTCTCTATGGAAGACATGAACAGAGGAAGTAGATCAAGACATTCTCTATGGAAGACATGAACAGAGGAAGTAGATCAAGACATTCTCTATGGAAGACATGAACAGAGGAAGTAGATCAAGACATTCTCATGAACAGAAGAGATCATGAACAGAGGAAGTAGATCAAGACATTCTCTATGGAAGACATGAACAGAGGAAGTAGATCAAGACATTCTCTATGGAAGACATGAACAGAGGAAGTAGATCAAGACATTCTCTATGGAAGACATGAACAGAGGAAGTAGATCAAGACATTCTCTATGGAAGACATGAACAGAGGAAGTAGATCAAGACATTCTCTATGGAAGACATGAACAGAGGAAGTAGATCAAGACATTCTCTATGGAAGACATGAACAGAGGAAGTAGATCAAGACATTCTCTATGGAAGACATGAACAGAGGAAGTAGATCAAGACATTCTCTATGGAAGACATGAACAGAGGAAGTAGATCAAGACATTCTCTATGGAAGACATGAACAGAGGAAGTAGATCAAGACATTCTCTATGGAAGACATGAACAGAGGAAGTAGATCAAGACATTCTCTATGGAAGACATGAACAGAGGAAGTAGATCAAGACATTCTCTATGGAAGACATGAACAGAGGAAGTAGATCAAGACATTATCTATGGAAGACATGAACAGAGGAAGTAGATCAAGACATTCTCTATGGAAGACATGAACAGAGGAAGTAGATCAAGACATTCTCTATGGAAGACATGAACAGAGGAAGTAGATCAAGACATTCTCTATGGAAGACATGAACAGAGGAAGTAGATCAAGACATTCTCTATGGAAGACATGAACAGAGGAAGTAGATCAAGACATTCTCTATGGAAGACATGAACAGAGGAAGTAGATCAAGACATTCTCCATGGAAGACATGAACAGAGGAAGTAGATCAAGACATTCTCTATGGAAGACATGAACAGAGGAAGTAGATCAAGACATTCTCTATGGAAGACATGAACAGAGGAAGTAGATCAAGACATTCTCTATGGAAGACATGAACAGAGGAAGTAGATCAAGACATTCTCTATGGAAGACATGAACAGAGGAAGTAGATCAAGACATTCTCTATGGAAGACATGAACAGAGGAAGTAGATCAAGACATTCTCTATGGAAGACATGAACAGAGGAAGTAGATCAAGACATTCTCCATGGAAGACATGAACAGAGGAAGTAGATCAAGACATTCTCTATGGAAGACATGAACAGAGGAAGTAGATCAAGACATTCTCTATGGAAGACATGAACAGAGGAAGTAGATCAAGACATTCTCTATGGAAGACATGAACAGAGGAAGTAGATCAAGACATTCTCTATGGAAGACATGCAGGTAAAATAAAGTCAAGTTAAATAAAGGTGAAATAAATAAATAAAATTCAGCCGCAAGTTACTACAGGAATTATAACGCGTCGACTATTTCTCTCTAAACCATATACCTTTGACTATTACGAGCCTGCTTCTGCCTATCACCCCTCAGTCAGACTGCTCTATCAAATATCAAATCATAGACTTAACTATAATAAATACACTCGAAATACGAGCCTTAGGTCAAATCCGGAAACTATCACCTCGAAAACAAAACGTTAATTCCGTTCCGTATTTTATCTGACGGGTGGCATCCATGAGTCTAAATGTGCCTGTTACGCTGTACAACCTTCAATGTTATGTCATAATTACGTAAAGTACTGGCAAATTAGTTCGCAAAGAGCCAGGCGGCCCAAACTGTTGCATCTACCCTGACTCTGCGTGCACTGAACGCAAGAGAAGTGACACAATTTAACCTGGTTAATATTGCCTGCTAACCTGGATTTCTATTAGCTAAATATGCTGTTTTAAAAATATATACTTGCATATTGATTTTAAGAAAGGAATTGATGTTTATGGTTAAGTACACATTGGAGCAACGACAGTCGTTGATTGATTGTTTTTTATAAGATAAGTTTAATGCTAGCAAGCAGCTTACCTTGGCTTACTGCATTCCATAACAGGCAGGCTCCTCGTGGAGTGCAATGTCATCAGGTAGTTAGAGTGTTGGACTAGTTAACTGTAAGGTTGCAAGATTGGATCCCCCGAGCTGCCCCTGAGCGAGGCAGAACGTTCCTAAGCCGTCATTGAAAATAAGAATGTGTTCGTATCTGACTTGCCTAATTAAATAAAGGTGTAAATAAATAAATAAATAAAAAATAAAAAATTGGCGCCTAAAAATGCCGATTTCCGATTGTTATGAAAACTTGAAATCGTCCCTAATTAATCGGCCATTCCGATTAATCGGTCGACCTCTAATTAAAATGTTCCATTACAGAGTCTGTGAACATTTTCATTTCATTAAATCATCAGTGGGCTACAATGCAAATGTCAACAATGGAACAAATGCATCACATCCAAATATCACTTGATTATCTGTAGTGCTGGAGGAATGACACACCCAGATAAACACCCAGAGTTTAAGAAATTATAATTTAAACACATGGAATCTGATCTACTCTATATTCAAAATGGCATAATGACACGAGAATCTTTATCCCAACCATCACTATAGCTTTGACCAATTCCCAGAGGTTTGTAAGAAAAGGTTAAAAGGTTAATGAATAATTAGACAAAAGCCCCCAGTCTGCAATAGGTTAGTTCTTTATTCAGAGAACGTTCTGAAAATCATACAGGCACATAGCCTTTCATACCTCACATTGGTCATACCATCTACCATACCCCTTATAAATGCCTCTCTTCTCTAATGCTGTCAATGCTATTTACAGGTCTACTCCAACACATTACATTGGTCATACCATCTACCATACCCCTTATAAATACCCCTCTTCCCTAACGCTGTCAATGCTATTTACAGGTCTACTCCAACACATTACATTGCTTATCATATTCTCCGTAACATGTTACATAATCGTCTGCAAGCCTAATAGTTTGTCCCCTTCCCTGGGTGGGGAGACCTCCTTCCTGTTATCAGTTTCACAGTTGTCACAAGTTGTCTGTTGACAGTTCCTCTTTTCGTTGAATGTCTCACTTAAACGGCCAAATAGTAAAGTCTTGTCCTATGCACATTAGAGAATTATAGTCTTGTAATTCTAATACATTCCCTTAGGGCAGTCAAGTCTGGGGTGAACCAAGGGCTATATCTGTTCTTAGTTCTACATTTTTTTAATGCTTATTTAAGATGGTGAGGAAATTACTTTGCTCAGCCCCAGAGCTCCTTTCTCCGTCCAGTAGACCTCCTCTTCTTTAGCAAGGGGCGAGTAGTTTAGTGAGCTCATGGTCCGGGATGTTAGCTAGTTAGTTGGCATTAGCGACTAGCCTAGTGCTAACCTCAGTATCTATCTTTAAAGTTTGCAAATTGAACAATCAAATTAGTTTAAAGTTAACCAGTAGATACGTCAACAGAATTGTGTTTAAAACACTGAGATTAGATAATGTACATAAACATGGTCTAAAGAATCAATCTTTCAGTTTTATGTTGGCTAGCAAGCTACCGAGGTGGTTGAAAGAGTTGGCGCCTTGTTGTTCCTGAAGAAGCGTCCGTCCAGTCCATTATACGTCACGCAAGAAGCATCACCTGAAAGACGCTCATCGCCATCTGCTGACTGGAGTGGGTAACGCAGTTTGGAAACAATAGTTACTACACTTTTTGTGTTGGAAAGAACATCATAATAATTTAACAATAAACAGATATATTTTCTATTCCATCTTACAAATAATACTTTCCTGTACACAGAAGTAGAAGCTTAATATGAACATGTATATTGATTGAATTTAATAGACACTTTGTAAAACACATACATAAGGTTGCTCCAGCTGGTGACCACTAGGCCACCCTGCCTCCTCCACATACATAAGGTTGCTCCAGCTGGTGACCATTAGGCCACCCTGCCTCCTCCACATACATAAGGTTGCTCCAGCTGGTGACCACTAGGCCACCCTGCCTCCTCCACATACATAAGGTTGCTCCAGCTGGTGACCACTAGGCCACCCTGCCTCCTCCACATACATAAGGTTGCTCCAGCTGGTGACCACTAGGCCACCCTGCCTCCTCCACATACATAAGGTTACTCCAGCTGGTGACCACTAGGCCACCCTGCCGCCTCCACATACATAAGGTTACTCCAGCTGGTGACCACTAGGCCACCCTGCCTCCTCCACATACATAAGGTTGCTCCAGCTGGTGACCACTAGGCCACCCTGCCGCCTCCACATACAATTTAAGAAAATCATGAAGGATAACACAATCATGCTTAACAGATATATATATATAAACACACAAGACAATCACAATATAATAAACAGCAGGCACCAAAAAGGCAGACCATATGCCATACCGGGCATTTCCCTCTCCCCTCCACCTACTTTAATCTTACCATTCACTTTTGAGACATGCTACAATTTAGCCATTTTTTTTCAGTGAGAATTTGACCCATGGCGGTTATAAGTACCAAATTCTTTGGGAGATTATTCAGAATGTCAGCTGAGTATAAAAACCATGTCTTACCACTTTAAATGTAAAAGGAACAGCGCCAGTTTAACTCCTTCTAGTTGAATAGCTATGGATAGGCCATAACTTCTACACCTGCATTGCTTGCTCTTTGGGGTTTTATAGGCTGAGTTTCTGTACAGCACTTTGTGACATCAGCTGATGTAAGAAGGGCTTTAAAAAATACATTTGATTACATTTGTTTGATTACTAAGTCAAAGTAGTTACAATAGTATCTGGGAACCATACTGTGGACAATCTGATATTCAAGAAAATTTTATCTGAGTGACTCGCTCCTCCACTTTAAGCCATCTAAGGCTTTCAAAGTGGGAATAGTCAAGATGCGTAAGTGCTGGAAGTTGTCTGCAATTTATTTTGTATTATCTTGGGGGGGCACTACTGTCTCAGGAAGAGCATGCATAGTCAAAGTGGCACCTAACAAGAGCCCCTGCCAATGTCCACATTGCATTCTTATCCAGATATTTGGATAAGATTATGGTTCACTTTGGTAATAACATTTTGTGCCATGATCTCCCCTGTCAGATGGTTATCTGGCACACATCCAAGATACTTAACATAGTCTTTTGCTGCGACTACTATTTCACCTACTACCACCTTAAATTTCCTCAGTTTCACTTTGGTACCGAACAAGATGGACTCTGTTTTTCCAAGGTGAAGTGACAGCTTATTGTCATTATTGCCATTTACTGACATTCAGAAGTTCAGCACTGAGGGCTTTCTCAACCATATCTTTGTCTTTGGGAAACCAGAATCATCTGCATATAGGAAAAGGTCACATGTACAGGCAGATTTCATATCATTTATATACAATATAAATAAAAGTGGACCCAGTATACGCCCTTGGGGAACCCCGCAGTTCCAGATTTTGGGTTTAGACAGGGTCCCATCCACATTCCACCATCTGTTTTCTTCCTTGCAGGTAAGGGCTGACCCCAATTCACTGCTAAGTTGTTAAAGCCAATCCAAACTTCCCAATGCTGCCCCCAAGCCCTAAGAAGTTAAAGCCCATTGCTCTTAGTTTGATGAACAGAATCTCATGATCCACTGTATCGAACGCCTTTTGAAGATCTAACATAACCGTACCACAAAATGTTCCTGTCTACTTCCTTCCTTATGTGCTCAGTCAGATATAGTAGGCGGGTGTCAGTGGAATGGGATTTCCTGAAGCCAGATTGGAGCTCATATAATAGGTAATGTCAGTCAGATATAGTAGGCGGGTGTCAGTGGAATGGGATTTCCTGAAGCCCGATTGGAGCTCATATAATAGGTAATGTCAGTCAGATATAGTAGGTGGGTGTCAGGTGGAATGGGATTTCCTGAAGCCCGATTGGAGCTCATATAATAGGTAATGTCAGTCAGATATAGTAGGTGGGTGTCAGGTGGAATGGGATTTCCTGAAGCCCGATTAGAGCTCATATAATAGGTAATGTAAGGAACATAATCTTTTCCATGACCTTCGATAAAGCACATGGGATTGAGAGTCGGCCGATAGTTTCTATGATCTAACGTATATTCTCTTTTTTTATATAAAGGAATGACCCTTGCAGGTTTCAGTTCACTGGGAAATAGCCGTAGTTCAAATAGACAGATACACAATGTGAGAAAATCTGGCAGGAATCTTGTCACGGCCCGTTGCTATGGAACGGTCAAGTTCGTTCAGCCTCTCTAGCACAGTTCACTCAAGACACCTTTTCAAATGAAAAAAGCATCTACTTGAATACCCTGCTGTGAGTAAAACTGCTGGACATGACCCTCCCCCATAGCAAGTTACCTTGTCAATCAGGTTGCTAACTAATGTGTTAGCTATAGTTGTAAAATGATGGCGATGACAAACCTTTACAGATGCACAATTGAGAGCATCCTGTCGGGCTGTATCACTGCCCACAACTACAAAGCTCTCCAGAGGGTGGTGCGATCTGCCCGACGCATTATCAGGGGCAAACTTCTCGACCTCCAACAGCACCTGATGCCATAGGAAGGCCAAAAATAACATCAACCACCTGAGCCACTGTCTGTTCGCCCCGCTATCATCCAGAAGGCGAGGTCAGTACAGGTGCATCAAAGTTGGGACCGAGAGACTGAAAAACAGCTTATATCTCAAGGCCATCAGACTGTTAAACAGCTTCTATCTCAAGGCCATCAGACTGTTAAACAGCTTCTATCTCAAGGCCATCAGACTGTTAAACAGCTTCTATCTCAAGGCCATCAGAATGTTAAACAGCTTCTATCTCAAGGCCATCAGACTGTTAAACAGCTTCTATCTCAAGGCCATCAGAATGTTAAACAGCTTCTATCTCAAGGCCATCAGAATGTTAAACAGCTTCTATCTCAAGGCCATCAGACTGTTAATCAGCTTCATCACTAACATTAGAGGCTACTGCCCTATAGGCATAAATACATAGACTATTAATATCTATCATAGACTAGGAATCACTGGCCACTTTAAGGAATGAAACACTAGTCACTTTAATAATGTTTACATATCTGGCATTACTCATCTCATATATATATACTGTATTCTATACTATTCTACTGTATCTTAGTCTATGCATTACTCATCTCATATGTATATACTGTATTCTATACTATTCCACTGTATCTTAGTCTATGCATTACTTATCTCATATGTATATACTGTATTCTATACTATTCTACTGTATCTTAGTCTATGCATTACTCATCTCATATGTATATACTGTATTCTATACTATTCTACTGTATCTTAGTCTATGCATTACTCATCTCATATGTATATACTGTATTCTATACTATTCTACTGTATATTAGTCTATGCATTACTCATCTCATATGTATATACTGTATTCTATACTATTCTACTGTATCTTAGTCTATGCATTACTCATCTCATATGTATATACTGTATTCTATACTATTCTACTGTATCTTAGTCTATGCATTACTCATCTCATATGTACATACTGTATTCTATACTATTCTACTGTATCTTAGTCTATGCATTACTCATCTCATATGTATATACTGTATTCTATACTATTCTACTGTATCTTAGTCTATGCATTACTCATCTCATATGTATATACTGTATTCTATACTATTCTACTGTATCTTAGTCTATGCATTACTCATCTCATATGTATATACTGTATTCTATACTATTCTACTGTATCTTAGTCTATGCATTACTCATCTCATATGTACATACTGTATTCTATACTATTCTACTGTATCTTAGTCTATGCATTACTCATCTCATATGTATATACTGTATTCTATTCTACTGTATCTTAGTCTATGCATTACTCATCTCATATGTATATACTGTATTCTATACTATTCTACTGTATCTTAGTCTATGCATTACTCATCTCATATGTATATACTGTATTCTATACTATTCTACTGTATCTTAGTCTATGCATTACTCATCTCATATGTATATACTGTATTCTATACTATTCTACTGTATCTTAGTCTATGCATTACTCATCTCATATGTATATACTGTATTCTATACTATTCTACTGTATCTTAGTCTATGCATTACTCATCTCATATGTACATACTGTATTCTATACTATTCTACTGTATCTTAGTCTATGCATTACTCATCTCATATGTACATACTGTATTCTATACTATTCTACAGTATCTTAGTCTATGCATTACTCATCTCATATGTATATACTGTATTCTATTCTACTGTATCTTAGTCTATGCATTACTCATCTCATATGTATATACTGTATTCTATACTATTCTACTGTATCTTAGTCTATGCATTACTCATCTCATATGTATATACTGTATTCTATACTATTCTACTGTATCTTAGTCTATGCATTACTCATCTCATATGTATATACTGTATTCTATACTATTCTACTGTATCTTAGTCTATGCATTACTCATCTCATATGTATATACTGTATTCTATACTATTCTACTGTATCTTAGTCTATGCATTACTCATCTCATATGTATATACTGTATTCTATACTATTCTACTGTATCTTAGTCTATGCATTACTCATCTCATATGTATCTTAGTCCGTTCCGCTCTGACATCGCTATACGTATTCAGTCTTAATTCATTCCTACTTAGATGTGTGTGTATTGGTTATATGTTGCGTAATCTGTTAGATATTACTGCACTGTCCAAGCTAGAAGAACAAGCATATCGCTGCACCCGCAAAAAACATCTGCTAACCACGTATATGTGACCAATACAATTCGATTTGGTAAAATTACAGACACTACCGTCTTACACTACTTCTAACAAATGGTAAAATTACAGACACTACCATCTTACACTACTTCTAACAAATGGTAAAATTACAGACACTACCATCTTACACTACTTCTAACAAATGGTAAAATTACAGACACTACCATCTTACACTACTTCTAACAAATGGTAAAATTACAGACACTACCATCTTACACTACTTCTAACAAATGGTAAAATTACAGACACTACCATCTTACACTACTTCTAACAAATGGTAAAATTACAGACACTACCGTCTTACACTACTTCTAGCAAATGGTAAAATTACAGACACTACCATCTTACACTACTTCTAACAAATGGTAAAATTACAGACACTACCATCTTACACTACTTCTAACAAATGGTAAAATTACAGACACTACCATCTTACACTACTTCTAACAAATGGTAAAATTACAGACACTACCATCTTACACTACTTCTAACAAATGGTAAAATTACAGACACTACCATCTTACACTACTTCTAACAAATGGTAAAATTACAGACACTACCGTCTTACACTACTTCTAGCAAATGGTAAAATTACAGACACTACCATCTTACACTACTTCTAACAAATGGTAAAATTACAGACACTACCATCTTACACTACTTCTAACAAATGGTAAAATTACAGACACTACCATCTTACACTACTTCTAACAAATGGTAAAATTACAGACACTACCATCTTACACTACTTCTAACAAATATGTCAAATATGGCTATTGGATCTTCCCAGACTCTTATCATCGGATGGGCCCCAGCCATCAATCTGCAAGGCTCTTTTGATCTGTGGAACCTTACAAGTTGATTAGTAACAATAGATTCATAAAGTATTTGCTTGTTAGTTTGATGAAAATATAATTGAAACTTAAAAGTGAAAATTATTTTGTTTAGAATTTATTTCCTGTTGGGAAGTTTACATTATAGACCATTCAGGACACTACTGTGATACACATCCCTGTGATATACATCCCTGTGATACTATGGTATACATCCCTGTGATATCCTATGATATACACCCCTGTGATATACATCCCTGTGATACTATGGTATACATCCCTGTGATATCCTATGATATACACCCCTGTGATATCCTATGATTCTATGATATACATCCCTATGATGCTATGATACACATCCCTATGATATCCTATGATACTATGATACACATCCCTATGATACTATGGTATACATCCCTGTGATATCCTATGATATACATCCCTGTGATATCCTATGATACTATGATATACATCCCTGTGATATCCTATGATACTATGATATACATCCCTATGATATCCTATGATACACATCCCTATGATATCCTATGATACTGTGATACACATCCCTGTGATATCCTATGATACTATGATACACATCCCTATGATATCCTATGATACTATGATACACATCCCTATGAGCCAGTGCTTAATTATCCCCAAAATCAGTCTGAGAGAAGTTTATTTACATAAAAATACATGCTGTAGAGAAAACACTGGAAAGTCAATACCTAACACAAATTTCCCGAGTCTCTGCAGCCTACTCTCCACCACGTATCAGGCTTGCACCTCTCCGATGTTCCACTGTTCAGAGCCTAAATCTGTCCTCTTTCCTACTGTTCAGCAGCCTAAATCTGTCCTCTTTCCTACTGTTCAGAGCCTAAATCTGTCCTCTTTCCTACTGTTCAGCAGCCTAAATCTGTCCTCTTTCCTACTGTTCAGAGCCTAAATCTGTCCTCTTTCCTACTGTTCAGCAGCCTAAATCTGTCCTCTTTCCTACTGTTCAGCAGCCTAAATCTGTCCTCTTTCCTACTGTTCAGCAGCCTAAATCTGTCCTATTTTCTACTGTTCAGTAGCCTAAATCTGTCCTCTTTCCTACTGTTCAGTAGCCTAAATCTGTCCTCTTTCCTACTGTTCAGTAGCCTAAATCTGTCCTCTTTCCTACAGCCTAAATCTGTCCTCTTTCCCACTGTTCAGTAGCCTAAATCTGTCCTCTTTCCTACTGTTCAGCAGCCTAAATCTGTCCTCTTTCCTACTGTTCAGCAGCCTAAATCTGTCCTCTTTCCTACTGTTCAGCAGCCTAAATCTGTCCTCTTTCCTACTGTTCAGCAGCCTAAATATGTCCTCTTTCCTACTGTTCAGCAGCCTAAATCTGTCCTCTTTCCTACTGTTCAGCAGCCTAAATCTGTCCTCTTTCCTACTGTTCAGCAGCCTACATCCTGATCTCCTGTGTGTTTTATCTCATGTGTTCTCATGTTACCTAACTGATCAAAACGATTTCCACACTGGGAGGAGTGGTAAGGCTTCTCCCCTGTGTGTGTATTCTCTCATGTGTTTTCAAGTTCAATAACTGGGTAAAACTCTTTCCACACTGGGAGCAGTGGTACAGCTTTTCTGCTGTGTGTATTCTCTCATGCCGTTTCAGGTCCCCTAACTGGTTAAAACCCTTTCCACACTGGGAGCAGTGGTACAGCTTTCTCCTGTGTGTATTCTCTCATGCCGTTTGAGGTCCCCTAACTGGTTAAAACCCTTTCCACACTGGGAGCAGTGGTAAGATTTCTCTCCTGTGTGTATTCTCTCATGCCGTTTCAGGTCCCCTAACTGGTTACAACCCTTTCCACACTGAGAGCAGTGATAAGGCTTTTCTCCTGTGTGTATTCTCTCGTGTTTTTTAAGGTAGCTTTTCTGATTAAAACTCTTTCCACACTGGGAGCAGTGGTAAGGCTTCTCCCCTGTGTGTAATTGCACGTGTGTTTTCAGGTTACATAAGTGGATAAAACGTTTTCCACACTGAGAGCAGTGGTAAGGCTTCTCCCCTGTATGTATTATCTCATGTGTTTTCAGGTTACGTAAGTGGGTAAAACTCTTTCCACACTGGGAGCAGTGATACCGCTTTTCTGCTGCGTGTATTCTCTCATGTCGTTTCAGGTCACCTAAGTGGTTACAACCCTTTCCACACTGGGAGCAGTGGTACAGCTTTTCTCCTGTGTGTATTCTCTCATGTCGTTTCAGGTCACCTAGGTGGTTACAAGCCTTTCCACACTGGGAGCAGTGGTACAGCTTTTCTCCTGTGTGTATTCTCTCATGTCGTTTCAGGTCACCTAACTGGTTACAACCCTTCCCACATTGGGAGCAGTGGTAAGGCTTTTCTCCTGTGTGTACTCTCTCGTGTTTTTTCAGGTAGCTTTTCTGGTTAAAACTCTTTCCACACTGGGAGCAGCAGTAAGGCTTATCACCTGTGTGTACTTGCTCATGTGTTTTCAGGTTATTTAAGTGGGCAAAATTCTTTCCACACTGGGAGCAATGGTAAGGCCTCTCCCCTGTGTGTATTCTCTCGTGTGTTTTCAGGTTACGTAAGTGGGTAAAACTCCTTCCACACTGGGAGCAGCAGTACAGCTTTTCTCCTGTGTGTATTCTCTCATGCGTTTTCAGATTACACAAGTAGGTAAAACTCTTTCCACACTGGGAGCAGTGGTAAGGCCTCTCCTCTGTGTGTATTCTCTCGTGTTTTTTCAGGTAGCTTTTCTGGTTAAAACCCTTTCCACACTGGGAGCAGTCGTAAGGCTTCTTCCCTGTGTGTATTCTCTCATGTTGGATCAGGTGTCCTTTCTGGTTAAAACTCTTTCCACACTGGGAGCAGTGGTAAGGCTTCTCCCCTGTGTGTATTATCTCGTGTTGTTTCAGGTCCCATAACCGGTTAAAACCCTTTCCACAGTGGGAGCACTGGTGTCTTCTTGCTGGTTTGGACGTCCCTGGCTCTGGTTCCTCCGAGTCTGGTCTTTCTCCTGCCAAAGATAGTGTGTTTTTTAAAATAGAGACCTGAATGAAACCTCCACATGATAAAATGGCCTTGCTATGAGAGTAAATCCTAATCAGATCCCTCAATAACCTAAGGCCAGTTTTAACAATCTTGGTGTGACTTTAAAACAAATGCTGTAGAGTTTCCTAGTAATTACTGATAATGTTTACACTACTTATTTTATTCATTCTGTTTTACAAGTCAGAACACAAAACACTAGACAGTTCTATGACACAGACATCGCTAGATTCCTATCAAGCAGGTGGTTGTAATTATATAACCCTCATAGCTGTATGATACAGGATGTGACCTAAACACTTCCTTAAAGCGAAAATAAGTCAATAAAACATTGTGTAGAAGTCCAAAACTAGTTTTTATGTCGAAGACAGAAAGCACATCAGTAACATCTACCCATTGATGAAAGGGTTCGACACGCTATTTAATTGTTTATATCTTGACTATCACTGACGTCATGACATTTTGGCTAAAGTAAAAAAAATAAGAAGGTGAAATATTCTGGGTAGATGTTCCTAAAAACTGATAGTAACTATATATAGTAAGTTTATATACAGCCATATTATAAAGTCTGAAAGGGCTTGTTCATTCACTATGACATCTTCATATGTTTCTAAAACTGATAGAAACACTGAACAAAAAATATAAACGCAACATGTAAAGTGAGGCAAAGGGTGGCTAATTTTAAGAATCTCAAATATAAAATATATTTATTTGTTTAACATGTTTTTGGTTACTACATGATTCCATTATGTGTTATTTCATAGTTGATGTCTTCATTATTATTCTACAATGTAGAAAAGAGTACAAATAAAACACCTGGAATAATTTGGTGCCCAAACTTTTGACTGGTACTGTAAATTCCTCTACCATAAGCTGCCTCCAACGCAGTCTTAGAGAAATTGCCAGTACTTCCAACCGGCCTCACGCAGACCACACCCACCCAGGACCTCCACATCAGGCTTCTTCACCTGCGGGAGACTGAGACCAGCCACCTGGACAGAAACCAAGTAGAATGTCTCTCTGTCATAAAGCCCTTTTGAGGGGAAAAACTCATTCTGACTTATTCAGTCACGTGAAGTCTATAGATCAGGCTGTGCCTGGCTCCCAGTGGGTGGGCCTATGCCCAGTCACGTAAAGTCTATAGATCAGGCTGTGCCTGGCTCCCCAGTGTGTGAAAGAGACGGAGGTCCGGGTGCCTTGTAAGGATCCGTCGACAAAAGGGCAATCTACCTTTACCATCGGTCCTATTAGCCAACGTACAATCAATCCATAATAAAAGACGACGTACGATCACGTATATCCTACCAACGGGACATTAAAACCTGTTTCACCGAGTCATCATATTACAACCAGCCATTGTTGGGATTCCCATATGGCGATGCAGAATTGGCCCAGCATCATCCGATGTATGCCGTCATTGTAAATAAGAATTTGATCTTAACTGACTTTCCTAGTTAAATAAAGGTTAAATAAAAACATAAGCAAACAGGAAAACACTCATCCAGAGGCGGCGCTCCTAGTGGCCGGGGACTTTAATGCAGGAAACTCTAATCTGTTTTACCTCATTTCTACCAGCGCGTAAAATGTGCAACCAGAGGTTAAAAAAAAACTTGAGACCACCTTTACATACTAAAGGTCGACCGACTAAAAGACCAATTAATCGACTGATAAATTAGGGCCGATTTCAAGTTCATAAGAATCAGTAATCTGCCTTTTTTGGACACCGATTATGGCCGATTACATTGCAATCTGCGAGGAAACTGCGTGGCAGGCTGACTTCCTGTCACGGCAGGCTGACTTCCTGTTACGGCAGGCTGACTTCCTGTTACGAGAGTGCAGCGTCAAAGGACCTTGTGGCTGCACGGAGCCACGGTAAGTTGCTAGCTAGCATTAAACGTATCTTAAAGAAACCAATCAATCATAATCACTAGTTAACGTACACATGGTGAATGATATTACTAGGTTAACTAGCTTGTCCTGCGTTGCATATAATCTGTCAATTTGTATATATATATATATATATATGTATATATATGCCATTTAGCAGACGCTTTTATCCAAAGCGACTTACAGTCATGTATGCATACATTCTACGTATGGGTGGTCCCGGGGATTGAACCCACTACCCTGGCGTTACAAGCGCCATGCTCTACCAACTGAGCTACAGAAGGACTGCAGTGCTTGTTCATTTATCACAGAATCACAGCCTACTTCAACTTCGCCAAATGGGTGATGATTTCACAAAAAGTGCATTGCTGAAAAAAAAGCACAATCTTTGCACCAATGTACCTAATCATAAACATCAATGCCGTTCTTAAAATCAATACACAGAAGTCTATATTTTTTAACCTGAATATTTAGTTAAAAGAAATTCATGTTAGCAGGCAATATCATCTGGGGATATTGTGAATACAAACAGTGCAGCTATTCCCTCCGCAAGGCTGTTAAACAAGCTAAACGTCAGTACAGAGACAAAGTAGAATCTCAATTCAACGGCTCAGACACAAGAGGCATGTGGCAGGGTCTACAGTCAATTACGGACTACAAGAAGAAACCCAGCCCAGTCACGGACCAGGATGTCTTGCTCCCAGGCAGACTAAATAACTTTTTTGCCCGCTTTGAGGACAATACAGTGCCACTGACACGGCCTGCAACGAAAACACGCGGTCTCTCCTTCACTGCAGCCGAGGTGAGTAAGACATTTAAACGTGTTAACCCTCGCAAGGCTGCAGGCCCAGACGGCATCCCCAGCCGCGCCCTCAGAGCATGCGCAGACCAGCTGGCCGGTGTGTTTACGGACATATTACATTTACATTACATTTAAGTCATTTAGCAGACGCTCTTATCCAGAGCGACTTACAAATTGGTGCATTCACCTTATGACATCCAGTGGAACAGCCACTTTACAATAGTGCATCTAAATCTTTTAAGGGGGAGGGGGGGTGAGAAGGATTACTTTATCCTATCCTAGGTATTCCTTAAAGAGGTGGGGTTTCAGGTGTCTCCGGAAGGTGGTGATTGACTCCACTGTCCTGGCGTCGTGAGGGAGTTTGTTCCACCATTGGGGGGCCAGAGCAGCGAACAGTTTTGACTGGGCTGAGCGGGAACTGTACTTCCTCAGTGGTAGGGAAGCGAGCAGGCCAGAGGTGGATGAACACAGTGCCCTTGTTTGGGTGTAGGGCCTGATCAGAGCCTGGAGGTACTGAGGTGCCGTTCCCCTTACAGCTCCGTAGGCAAGCACCATGGTCTTGTAGCGGATGCGAGCTTCAACTGGAAGCCAGTGGAGAGAGCGGAGGAGCGGGGTGACGTGAGAGAACTTGGGAAGGTTGAACACCAGACGGGCTGCGGCGTTCTGGATGAGTTGTAGGGGTTTAATGGCACAGGCAGGGAGCCCAGCCAACAGCGAGTTGAAGTAATCTAGACGGGAGATGACAAGTGCCTGGATTAGGACCTGAGCCGCTTCCTGTGTGAGGCAAGGTCGTACTCTGCGGATGTTGTAGAGCATGAACCTACAGGAACGGGCCACCGCCTTGATGTTAGTTGAGAACGACAGGGTGTTGTCCAGGATCACGCCAAGGTTCTTAGCGCTCTGGGAGGAGGACACAATGGAGTTGTCAACCGTGATGGCGAGATCATGGAACGGGCAGTCCTTCCCCGGGAGGAAGAGCAGCTCCGTCTTGCCGAGGTTCAGCTTCAGGTGGTGATCCGTCATCCACACTGATATGTCTGCCAGACATGCAGAGATGCGATTTGCCACCTGGTGAATATTCAATCAATCCCTATACCAGTCTGCTGTTCCCACATGCATCAAGAGGGCCACCATTGTTCCTGTTCCCAAGAAAGCTAAGGTAACTGAGCTAAACGACTACCGCCCCGTAGCACTCACTTCCGTCATCATGAAGTGCTTTGAGAGACTAGTCAATGACCATATCACCTCCACCCTACCTGACACCCTAGACCCACTCCAATTTGCTTACCGCCCAAATAGGTCCACAGACGATGCAATCTCAACCACACTGCACACTGCCCTAACCCACCTGGACAAAAGGAATACCTATGTGAGAATGCTGTTCATCGACTACAGCTCGGCATTCAACACCATAGTACCCTCCAAGCTCGTCATCAAGCTCGAGACCCTGGGTCTCGACCCCGCCCTGTGCAACTGGGTACTGGACTTCCTGACGGGCCGCCCCCAGGTGGTGAGGGTAGGCAACAACATCTCCTCCCCGCTGATCCTCAACACGGGGGCCCCACAAGGGTGCGTTCTGAGCCCTCTCCTGTACTCCCTGTTCACCCACGACTGCGTGGCCACGCACGCCTCCAACTCAATCATCAAGTTTGCGGACGACACAACAGTGGTAGGCTTGATTACCAACAACGACGAGACGGCCTACAGGGAGGAGGTGAGGGCCCTCGGAGTGTGGTGTCAGGAAAATAACCTCACACTCAACGTCAACAAAACTAAGGAGATGATTGTGGACTTCAGGAAACAGCAGAGGGAACACCCCCCTATCCACATCGATGGAACAGTAGTGGAGAGGGTAGCAAGTTTTAAGTTCCTCGGCATACACATCACAGATAAACTGAATTGGTCCACTCACACTGTCAGCGTCGTGAAGAAGGCGCAGCAGCGCCTCTTCAACCTCAGGAGGCTGAAGAAATTCGGCTTGTCACCAAAAGCACTCACAAACTTCTACACATGCACAATCGAGAGCATCCTGGCGGGCTGTATCACCGCCTGGTACGGCAACTGCTCCGCCCTCAACCGTAAGGCTCTCCAGAGGGTAATGAGGTCTGCACAACGCATCACCGGGGGCAAACTACCTGCCCTCCAGGACACCTACACCACCCGATGTTACAGGAAGGCCATAAAGATCATCAAGGACATCAACCACCCGAGCCACTGCCTGTTCACCCCGCTATCATCCAGAAGGCGAGGTCAGTACAGGTGCATCAAAGCTGGGACCGAGAGACTGAAAAACAGCTTCTATCTCAAGGCCATCAGACTGTTAAACAGCCACCACTAACATTGAGTGGCTGCTGCCAACACACTGTCATTAACACTGACCCAACTCCAGCCACTTTAATAATGGGAATTGATGGGAAATTATGTAAATATATCACCAGCCACTTTAAACATTGCTACCTTATATAATGTTACTTACCCTACATTATTCATCTCATATGCATACGTATATACTGTACTCTATATCATCGACTGCATCCTTATGTAATACATGTATCACTAGCCACTTTAACTATGCCACTTTGTTTACTTTGTCTACATACTCATCTCATATGTATATACTGTACTCGATACCATCTACTGTAAGCTGCCCTGTACCATCACTCATTCATATATCCTTATGTACATATTCTTTATCCCCTTATTGTTAGTTAGATTACTTGTTGGTTATCACTGCATTGTCGGAACTAGAAGCACAAGCATTTCGCTACACTCGCATTAACATCTGCTAACCATGTGTATGTGACAAATAAAATTTGATTTGTCACTTCTCTTGCGTTCAGTGTAAAAGCAGAGTCATGTTAGCAGGCAATATCATCTCGGGATATTGTGTCCCTTCTCTTGCGTTCAGTGTAAAAGCAGAGTCATGTTAGCAGGCAATATCATCTCGGGTTATTGTGTCACTTCTCTTGTGTTCAGTGTAAAAGCAGTCAGGCTAAATGGAACGGTTCCGTATTTCACTGAAAGAATAAACGTTTTGTCCTCAATGATAGTTTCCGGATTTTACCATATCAATGACCAAAGGCTCGTATTTCTGTGTTCATTATATTATAATTAAGTCTACGATTTGATATTTGACAGAGTAGTCCGACTGAGCAGTGGTAGGCAGCAGCAGGCTCGTAAGCATTCATTCAAACAGCATTTTACCGCGTTTGCCAGCAGCTCTTAGCAATGCTTGAAGCACAGCTCTGTTTATGACTTCAAGCCTATCGACTCCTGAGATTAGGCTGGCAATGCTAAAGTGCCTATTAGAACATCCAATAGTCAAAGGTTGATGAAATACAAATGGTAGAGAGAGAAATAGTCGACGTGCCATAATTCCTATAATAATAATATATAATAATATATAATAATAATAATATATAATAACTACAACGAAAACTTCTTAACTGGGAATATTGACGGGGAATATTGAAGAACTGGGAATATTGAACCACCAGCTTTCATATGGTTTCATGTTCTGAGCAAGGAACTTAAAGGTTAGCTTTTTCACATGGCACATATTGCACTTTTACTTTCTTCTCCAACACTGTGTTTTTGCATTATTTAAACCAAATTGAACATGTTTCATTATTGATTTATTATATTAAGTTCAAATAAAATGTTCATTGTTCATTCAGTATTGTTGTAATTGTCATTATTACAAATATATATATATATATAGATTAATCGGTATCAGCTTTTTTTGGTCTCCAATAAATCGGAAATCGACGTTGAAAAATCGGTCGACCTCTAGTACATACCCCAACCAGAAGTCATGGATTACAGGCAACATCCCCACTGAGATGAAGGGTAGAGCTGCCGCTTTCAAGGAGCGGGACTCTAATCCGGGAAGTTTATCAGAAATCCCGCTATGCCCTCCGACTAACCATCAAACAGGCAAAGAGTCAATACAGGACTAAGATCGAATCGTACTACACCGGCTCCGAGGTTCGTTGGATATTTGCAGGGCTTGTAAACTATTACAGACTACAAAGAGAAGCACAGCCACGAGCTGCCCCGTGGCACGAGCCTACCAGATGAGCTAAATTACTTCTATGCTCGCCTCGAGGCAAGTAACACTGAAGCATGCATGAGAGCATCAGCTGTTGCGGGTCAACATTCCCAAGGCCGCAGGGCCAGACGGATTCCCCAGGTGTGTACTCCAAGCATGCGCTGACCAACTAGCAAGTGTCTTCACTGACATTTTCAACCTGTCCCTGACCGAGTCTGTAATATCAACATGTTTCAAGCAGACGGCAGGGTATGGGGCGGCAGGGTAGCCTAGTGGTTAGAGCGTTGGACTAGTAACCGGAAGGTTGCAAGTTCAAATCCCCGAGCTGTTGTTCTGCCCCTGAACAGGCAGTCAGTCATTGAAAATAAGAATTTGTTCTTAACCGACTTGCCTAGTTACATAAAGGTAAAATTAAAATAAAGACCATAGTTCCTGTGTCCACGAACACCAAGGTAACCTACCTAAATTACTACCGACCCGTAGCACTCACGTCTGTAGCCATGAAGTGCTTTGAAAGGCTGGTCGTGCTCACATCAACACCATTATCCCAGTAACCCTAGACCCACTCTGATTTTCAAACCGCCCCAACAGATCCACACATGATGCCATCTCTATTACACTGCCCTTTCCCAACTGGACAAAAGGAACACTAATGTGAGAATGCTGTTCATTGACTACAGCTCCGCTTTCAACACCATGGTGCCCTCAAAGCTCATCACTAAACTAAGGACCCTGGGACTAAACACATCCCTCTGCAACTGGATCCTGGACTTCCTGACGGGCCGCCCCCAGGTGGTAAGAGTAGGTAACAACACATTAGCCACACTGATCCTCAACACGGGGGCCACCCAGGGGTGTGTACTCCCTGTTCACTCATGACTGCACGGCCAGGCACGACTCCAACACCATCATTAAGTTAGCCGATGACAACATCGGCTTCTATAGGGAGGAGGTCAGAGACTTGGTCGTGTAGTGCCAGGACAACAACCTCTCCTTCACCGTGATCAAGACAAAAGGAGATGATTGTAGACTACAGGAAAAGGAGGACCGAGCCCCCACTCTCATCGACGGGCTGCAGTGGAAGAGGTTGAGAAATTCAAGTTCCTTGAGGTGAAGAGGGCACGTCAAAGCCTATTCCCCCTCAGGAGACAGAAAAGATTTGGCATGGGTCAGAGGAAGGCCTTAAAAATTATCAAAGACTTCAGTCACCCTAGTCAAAGACTGTTCTCTCTTTTACCGCACGGCAAGCGGTACCAGAGCGGTCCAAGGTCCAAAAGGCTTTTTTTCGGTTGTGTAAACAACAACTGTAATTGTGTGATGGTGGGCATCGTTCATATATGGTCGTTTCAGTGGGAAAGTCAACCTGAACATGTGTAACGGAGGTGAGAACGTGCCGTAAACTCACTCCACAGCTTGAAACGTCACAGATGGAGCTGTCCAACTGGTACCTTTTAAACTCACTCCACAGCTTGAAACGTCACAGATGGAGCTGTCCAACTGGTACCTTTTAAACTCACTCCACAGCTTGAAACGTCACAGATGGAGCTGTCCAACTGGTACCTTTTAAACTCACTCCACAGCTTGAAACGTCACAGATGGAGCTGTCCAACTGGTACCTTTTAAACTCACTCCACAGCTTGAAACGTCACAGATGGAGCTGTCCAACTGGTACCTTTTAAACTCACTCCACAGCTTGAAACGTCACAGATGGAGCTGTCCAACTGGTACCTTTTAAACTCACTCCACAGCTTGAAACGTCACAGATGGAGCTGTCCAACTGGTACCTTTTAAACTCACTCCACAGCTTGAAACGTCACAGATGGAGCTGTCCAACTGGTACCTTTTAAACTCACTCCACAGCTTGAAACGTCACAGATGGAGCTGTCCAACTGGTACCTTTTAAACTCACTCCATCGGTTCATTGTCAAGGAGAGTGGTCACATGTGATGAGAAGCAGAGGATCACTAGTTAGAGTCCAGTATGGGGACAGTGGAGGAAACTAAACTGTTAGCAGCACACTGATGTCATTTACACAACAAATAAAGTGAGTCATTTCTAAATGAAAGAATGTTCTTTAAGGTCTATATAGTATATATATTAAACCATGTTCTTTAAGGTCTATATAGTATATATATATTAAACCATGTTCTTTAAGGTCTATATAGTATATATATATCAAACCATGTTCTTTAAGGTCTATATAGTATATATATTAAATCATGTTCTTTAAGGTCTATATAGTATATATATATATATATATATATATATATATATATATTAAACCATGTTCTTTAAGGTCTATATAGTATATATATTAAACCATGTTTTTATTAAATTTTTTATTTCACCTTTATTTAACCAGGTAGGCTAGTTGAGAACAAGTTCTCATTTGCAACTGCGACCTGGCCAAGATAAAGCATAGCAGTGTGAACAGACAACACAGAGTTACACATGGAGTAAACAATTAACAAGTCAATAACACAGTAGAAAAAAAGGGGAGTCTATATACAATGTGTGCAAAAGGCATGAGGAGGTAGGCGAATAATTACAATTTTGCAGATTAACACTGAAGTGATAAATGATCAGATGGTCATGTACAGGTAGAGATATTGGTGTGCAAAAGAGCAGAAAAGTAAATAAATAAAAACAGTATGGGGATGAGGTAGGTGAAAATGGGTGGGCTATTTACCAATAGAATATGTACAGCTGCAGCGATCGGTTAGCTGCTCAGATAGCTGATGTTTGAAGTTGGTGAGGGAGATAAAAGTCTCCAACTTCAGCGATTTTTGCAATTCGTTCCAGTCACAGGCAGCAGAGTACTGGAACGAAAGGCGGCCAAATGAGGTGTTGGCTTTAGGGATGATCAGTGAGATACACCTGCTGGAGTGCGTGCTACGGATGGGTGTTGCCATCGTGACCAGTGAACTGAGATAAGGCGGAGCTTTACCTAGCATGGACTTGTGGATGACCTGGAGCCAGTGGGTCTGGCGACGAATATGTAGCGAGGGCCAGCCGACTAGAGCATACAAGTCGCAGTGGTGGGTGGTGTAAGGTACTTTAGTGACAAAACGGATGGCACTGTGATAAACTGCATCCAGTTTGCTGAGTAGAGTGTTGGAAGCAATTTTGTAGATGACATCGCCGAAGTCGAGGATCGGTAGGATAGTCAGTTTTACTAGGGTAAGCTTGGCGGCGTGAGTGAAGGAGGCTTTGTTGCGGAATAGAAAGAAGGTCTATATAGTATATATATTAAACCATGTTCTTTAAGGTCTATATAGTAAATATATTAAACCATGTTCTTTAAGGTCTATATAGTATATATATATTAAACCATGTTCTTTAAGGTCTATATAGTATATATATATTAAACCATGTTCTTTAAGGTCTATATAGTATATATATTAAACCATGTTCTTTAAGGTCTATATAGTATATATATTAAACCATGTTCTTTAAAGTCTATATAGTATATATATTAAACCATGTTCTTTAAGGTCTATATAGTATATATATTAAACCATGTTCTTTAAGGTCTGTATGTTGGAGTTCAGGCTTCATTTGACCTGTTAGAAGGAAATGAAATGAATTTTGTCCATTAGAGACAAAAAAAATCGCTTGTTTTAAAATATATATTTGACGGAGGCCAAGTCTCACAAAAAAATGCTTTTCATTTATAAATATTTCATGGCTTTTAGAAAAGGCTTACAGAGTTTGTTTTAAACTATATATTTGTTGTGCAGATCAGATGTTAATGAAGCAATACAGACCACATTGAAGTGTCTGGAATTTAATTTGCCTGTTCTACAGTCTAGTGAAGACAGGGGGGTTGACTGGGACAGACAATGTAACATCTATACTGTTTTTTTCTCTCTAAATCTAACTTTCATCAAGGTTTTATATGGTCTATTGGTTTCTCTCTAAATCTAACTTTCATCAAGGTTTTATATGGTCTATTGGTTTCTCTCTAAAGCTAACTTTCATCAAGGTTTTATATGGTCTATTGGTTTCTCTCTAAAGCTAACTTTCATCAAGGTTTTATATGGTCTATTGGTTCCTCTCTTTTCATTGGCAGAATCCTTTTTGAGTGTTATGATATTCATAACATCCATATCCACCAGTCTATCTTCCTGTCAACTAACAGAACTCCACTGGTTGTCCTGGTAACAGATACCAGTCTATCTTCCTATCAACTAACAGAACTCTGCTGGTTGTCCTGGTAACAGATACCAGTCCATCTTCATGTCAACTAACAGAACTCTGCTGGTTGTCCTGGTAACAGATACCGGTGGGCAGATCTATTGTATTTGTTCAAACTAAACTACAGCACTTACTTTGATGTGTCAAATCTGATCCTTTCTTCTCTTCTCCTCCTCTCACAGTTCCACTCAGCCCCGTTGTTTTCCTGCAGTCCACCAGCAGCACAGACAACCTCTTCATACCCACCAGTAAGGTGCTATTGGGAGAGACACGACATGGGGACTCCAGGAGGGAGGAGGGGCTAGCGTTGTCCTGTTAACCATAAAGAGGGGACACAGACACATACCATTATGGATGCTGATGTCACTTTTGTCATAAACTGCTTTACAGAAACCCAGCCCAGACCCAGATAGAGCAAGCTGTATGCTAGACCAGACCAAGCTGTATGCTAGACCTGCTGATGCCACTGTTGACATGAAGTGTTTTATAGAAACCCAGCCCAGACCCAGAGAGAGCAAGCTGTATGCTAGACCAGACCAAGCTGTACCATCTGGTGTTCTGATCTGGAGAGACTCTTCTCTTCCTCGTCAGCATCAGGATGTTGTTGAGGCTTCCCAGAGGATCCACCATAGTCATGTCTCTCTCCTGTGTGAATGAGAACATCAAACTGATGGTAAACGTACGATCTTCTATTGCAATCACAGAGTCTTACAAGAGGCATGAATATATCTAAAAAGTCCAAAAATGGCCACTTTCATCATGATTTTGTACAATATTGTCTGTGTTAAAGGGTCGTTCCACAAAAGGGGTGCCTTTAAGTAGACATTATGCACCTATATTGAATTTTAAAAGACTATTATTTTAGAGGAAGTGTACTTTAATATAGACCACCTGGAGAATTCAATATATCTCATTTAAAAGTCCCAAATCTATATGTACCAATGGCAGATTGCCCCTTAACAATTCCTACAGTACTGAACAACATATTCAAGTGTAGAACTTCAGTAGAATGCCCCTTTCAAACCCCACATTAGTTCAACAACTGCATAGTTTGTGCCCCTGTTTAAGAGAGTACTCACTGGTGTTAATCAGATCTTCAGTCTCCTCCTCTTTCACTCCCAAAACGTTTTCTTCCTCCTGTTTTATTGAGATAGCCTCCTCTTCCTCTTTTGCTCTAAAAGGTTCTTCCTCTTCTTTCTCTACATTCTCTTCTTTCAATGTTATGGCATCTTCCTCCTCTTTGATTCTGAAAGCTTCTACCTCCTCCTCCACGCTGACAACCTCTTTCCCATCTTCCTCTTTCACTGTAATATCATCCTCTTCTTCTTTCAATGTGATAGCCTCCTCTTCCTCCTTTTTCATCCTGAAAGCTTCTTCCTCTCCTTTCATCAGAGCTTCTTTCTCCTTCAAGTTTAGTGAGCTCATGCCAGTTCGCAGTTGTAAAAGAGAACTTGTTCTCAACTAGTCTACCTGGTTAAATAAAGGTGAAATAAATAAAATAAATAAAAAATGCTTCGGGAGATTAGCCTAGTGCAGAACCAATGTAACACATTTGCTAATTTAACAAGCAAATTGCATTTAAATGAACGAGTAGATATGTAACAGATAGGTCAACATAATGATGTTCTAAACACTAAGAGTAATATACACAAGATTGGTCTAAAGATCTTTAACGTTTCAGTTTTATGTTTGCTAGCAAACCACCGCGATGGGTGAATCAGAAAGCCCTTTGTCGCTGTTGAAGAAGCCTCCTGTTCCGTCCACTAGATTATACGTCACGCAAGAAACATCGCCTAAAAGACTCACATCGCCGCCTGCTGACTGGAGTGAGTAACGCAGACTGGGGGAAAAAAATCCATTACGTCTATTTTGTCAAGCAATGTTATAAGAAGTCATTTAAAAACAACCAGATGTTATGTGTTCTCTTCCTTCCTACAGCCAATACTTTTCTCCAGGCCTGACCTGCCCATTAGGTAGGATTAGGTGACAGATTGAAGAGGGTGGCATATTCCAAGTTCAATTGACCACGGCTCATCGCTAACAACACATAATAACACTTCACATAATGCTGCCCAAAAACAAAACCATCACATCAAGGAGGTGTAACAGTGATGAATGGCTATTCAATATACAACAGTAGTCTTCTGTAACAAGCAATACGTGGTAAATATGTTTACATCCATCCATGACTGAATGGTTTCAAGAAGTCCTGGTTTCATAAGTAAATTGTAACCAGTCCTCAATCAGCAGTCTGAATTAACCCAGTAAGTAAGTAACAAGTAAGGTGCAAAGAGCTGATTTACCTAATTAACCCAGAGGCACCACAACATCAATGTTAAGAGAAGTTTGGAAGTAAGTAAGTAAGTAACAAGTAAGGTGCAAAGAGCTGATTTACCTAATTAACCCAGAGGCACCACAACATCAACCTTTAGAGAAGTTTGGAAGCAAGTAAGTAAGTAACAAGGTAGGTGCAAAGAGCTGATTTACATAACTCTGTACAGACCAAAGGAATTCCCAGAGCTAGCCATCCCTGAGACTGTGTATGATAACACCAAACTCTTACCTCTAATGGTTATTGTTGATGTTTGCTACAGAGGGAGTTATTGGCAAAGAGCTTTATAAATGCCAAGAGAGCAATGAATGGACCTACGTGACCACAAAGAGGGTCAGCCTACTTCCTGATGGAGAATGCAGGGACGTGTACTGAACCTGTACCCATAATAAAACAAAGTGCACTATGGTCAAATGCATCTAGTGGCTTTAATGAAGTGGCAGCTGCATTCATATAGATGATGTCACCATAGTCTAGGACCAGTAAGAACATCGATTGAATGATCTGCTTTGTACTATTAAGCAAGAGGCCTGACCTCTTTCTATAGAAGACCATTTTAATACTCAGCATCTTAATGAACAAACTCATCATTATGTTGTTTAAAAGACTGCTTAACGTCTAGACAGAAACCCAGCCTAAAACCCCAACTCAGCATCTTAATTAACTAACTAATCAATATGTTGTTTAAAAGACTGCTTAACGTCTAGACAGAAACCCAGCCTAAAACCCCAACTCAGCATCTTCAATTAACTAACTAATCAATATGTTGTTTAAAAGACAGCTTAACGTCTATACAGAAACCCAGCCTAAAACCCCAACTCAGCATCTTCATTAACTAACTAATCAATATGTTGTTTAAAAGACTACTTAACGTCTATACAGAAACCCAGCCTAAAACCCCAACTCAGCATCTTAATGAACAAACTCATCAATCAACTGAACTTCAGATACACCATACAAGGTACATACACTTCAATCATTGGAATCATTTTTGTTCACTCTAGAAAACAACATATACTTAGTTTTACACAGATTCAATAATAATTGAAGGTCAGTAAAGGTTTTCTGTAAAATAATGACAGCATACTGAAGTTCAGATAGAGCCCGATCAGCATACTGTAGTTCAGATAGAGCCCGATCAGCATACTGTAGTTCAGATAGAGCCCGATCAGCATACTGTAGTTCAGATAGAGCCCGATCAGCATACTGTAGTTCAGATAGAGCCCGATCAGCATACTGTAGTTCAGATAGAGCCCGATCAGCAAACTGTAGTTCAGATAGAGCCCGATCAGCATACTGTAGTTCAGATAGAGCCTGATCAGCAAACTGTAGTTCAGATAGAGCCTGATCAGCATACTGTAGTTCAGATAGAGCCCGATCAGCATACTGTAGTTCAGATAGAGCCCGATCAGCATACTGTAGTTCAGATAGAGCCCGATCCGCATACTGTAGTTCAGATAGAGCCCGATCAGCATACTGTTGTTCAGATAGAGCCCGATCAGCATACTGTAGTTCAGATAGAGCCCGATCAGCATACTGTAGTTCAGATAGAGCCCGATCAGCATACTGTAGTTCAGATAGAGCCCGATCAGCATACTGTAGTTCAGATAGAGCCCGATCAGCATACTGTAGTTCAGATAGAGCCCGATCAGCAAACTGTAGTTCAGATAGAGCCCGATCAGCATACTGTAGTTCAGATAGAGCCCGATCAGCATACTGTAGTTCAGATAGAGCCTGATCAGCATACTGTAGTTCAGATAGAGCCCGATCAGCATACTGTAGTTCAGATAGAGCCAGATCAGCAGACTGTAGTTCAGATAGAGCCTGATCAGCAGGGTGGGCAATATAGTAAACAACTGTATTGTCTGCATACAGATGCAGGTAACAGTTTATTTTGACAAAACAATATTGTTAATGTAAACAATATAGTTGTTTATTAGACATTCTAACATATAACACAATGCCGAGGTACTAAAGATTTATATGCAACATTTGACACACAAAAGTACTCGTTACAATTTTGAATGCTAAGCAGGACAAGGAAAATATTCAAATTCACACACTTATTAAGAGAATATACGTGGTCATTCCAACTGCCTCTGATCTGGCTCTACTAAACAGAGACCATCCCTGGTCATACCTACTGCCTCTGATCTGGCTCTACTAACCAGAGAACATCCCTGGTCATACCTACTGCCTCTGATCTGGCTCTACTAAACAGAGAACATCCCTGGTCATTCCTACTGCCTCTGATCTGGCTCTACTAAACAGATAAAATCCCTGGTCATACCTACTGCCTCTGATCTGGCTCTACTAACCAGAGAACATCCCTGGTCATACCTACTGCCTCTGATCTGGCTCTACTAAACAGAGAACATCCCTGGTCATTCCTACTGCCTCTGATCTGGCTCTACTAAACAGATAAAATCCCTGGTCATACCTACTGCCTCTGATCTGAGCTCTACTAAACAGAGAACATCCCTGGTCATTCCTACTGCCTCTGATCTGGCTCTACTAACCAGAGAACATCCCTGGTCATTCCTACTGCCTCTGATCTGAGCTCTACTAACCAGAGAACATCCCTGGTTATTCCTACTGCCTCTGATCTGGCTCTACTAAACACAAATGCATCTTTTGAAAACAAGAAAATGCTACCGTCTGCTTTGCTTAATATAAGGAATTTGAAATGATTTACACTTTAACTTTTGATAATTCAGTATATTTAGAAGCAAATACTTTTAGACTTTTACTCGAGTAGTATTTTACTGGGTGACTTCCAATTAACTTTCTTAAGGTTTCTAAACATTTACTCCTGAAGACATGTGGATACTTTTTCCACCACATACAGGATATATATATATATATATATACAAGTAAAGAAATATATACTGGTACTGTATATATATATATATATATATATATATATATATATAAACAAGTAAAGAAATATATACTGGTACTGTATATATATATATATATCAATACATAAATAAATATATACTGGTACTGTATATATATATATATATATATATATATATATATATATATATATATATATATATATATATATATAAAGTCCCTTGAATGAGTAGGTGTCCAAACTTTTGACTGGTACACAGTACCAGTATATATTTCTTTATTTACTTGCTGCACGGAAAGTAAAGGGGCTGAATAATTTTGCACGCCCAATTTTTCAGTTTTTGATTTGTTAAAAAAGTTTGAAATATCCAATAAATGTCTTTGATTGATTCATGATTGTGTCCCACTTGTTGATTCTTCACAAAAAAAATACAGTTTTATATATTTATGTTTGAAGCCTGAAATGTCGCAAAGTTCAAGGGGGCCGAATACATTCGCAAGGCACTGTACCTACGTTATATAGGAATGTAGGTCGTCTACCTACGTTATATAGGTCTGTAGGTCATCTACCTACGTTATATAGGAATGTAGGTCATCTACCTACGTTATATAGGAATGTAGGTCATCTACCTACATTATATAGGTATGTAGGTCATCTACCTACTGTTATATAGGTATGTAGGTCATCTACCTACTATTATATAGGTATGTAGGTCATCTACCTACTATTATATAGGTATGTAGGTCATCTACCTACGTTATATAAGTATGTAGGTCATCTACCTACGTTATATAGGAATGTAGGTCATCTACCTATGTTATATAGGAGTGTAGGTCATCTACCTACATTATATAGGAATGTAGGTCATCTACCTACGTTATATAGGTATGTAGGTCATCTACCTACGTTATATAGGTATGTAGGTCATCTACCTACTGTTATATAGGTATGTAGGTCATCTACCTACTATTATATAGGTATGTAGGTCATCTACCTACGTTATATAAGTATGTAGGTCATCTACCTACGTTATATAGGAATGTAGGTCATCTACCTATGTTATATAGGAGTGTAGGTCATCTACCTACGTTATATAGGAATGTAGGTCATCTACCTACGTTATATAGGTATGTAGGTCATCTACCTACGTTATATAGGTATGTAGGTCATCTACCTACGTTATATCAGAATGTAGGTCATCTACCTACGTTATATAGGTATGTAGGTCATCTACCTACGTTATATAGGAATGTAGGTCATCTACCTACGTTATATCAGAATGTAGGTCATCTACCTACGTTATATAGGAATGTAGGTCATCTACCTACGTTATATAGGAATGTAGGTCATCTACCTAGTATTATATAGGTATGTAGGTGATCTACCTACTGTTATATAGGTATGTAGGTCATCTACCTACGATATAGGAATGTAGGTCATCTACCTACATTATATAGGAATGTAGGTCATCTACCTACGTTATATCAGAATGTAGGTCATCTACCTACGTTATATAGGAATGTAGGTCATCTACCTACGTTATATAGGAATTTTTAATTTTTTAAAATTTAATTTTACCTTTATTTAACAAGGCTAGTCAGTTAAGAACATATTCTTATTTTCAATGACGGCCTGGGAACAGTGGGTTAACTGCCTGTTCAGGGGCAGAACGACAGATTTGTACCTTGTCAGCTCAGGGGTTTGAACTCGCAACCTTCCAGTTACTAGTCCAACGCTCTAACCACTAGGTCATCTACCTACGTTATATAGGTATGTAGGTCATCTACCTACGTTATATAGGTATGTAGGTTATCTACCTACGTTATATAGGTATGTAGGTCATCTACCTACGTTATATAGGTATGTAGGTCATCTACCTACGTTATATAGGTATGTAGGTCATCTACCTACGTTATATAGGTATGTAGGTCATCTACCTACTGTTATATAGGTATGTAGGTCATCTACCTAGTATTATATAGGTATGTAGGTCATCTACCTACGTTATATAGGTATGTAGGTCATCTACCTCGTTATATAGGTATGTAGGTCATCTACCTACGTTATATCAGAATGTAGGTCATCTACCTACGTTATATAGGTATGTAGGTCATCTACCTACGTTATATAGGAATGTAGGTCATCTACCTACGTTATATAGGTATGTAGGTTATCTACCTACGTTATATAGGTATGTAGGTCATCTACCTACGTTATATAGGTATGTAGGTCATCTACCTATGTTATATAGGTATGTAGGTCATCTACCTACGTTATATAGGTATGTAGGTCATCTACCTACTGTTATATAGGTATGTAGGTCATCTACCTAGTATTATATAGGTATGTAGGTCATCTACCTACGTTATATAGGTATGTAGGTCATCTACCTACGTTATATAGGTATGTAGGTCATCTACCTACGTTATATCAGAATGTAGGTCATCTACCTACGTTATATAGGTATGTAGGTCATCTACCTACGTTATATAGGAATGTAGGTCATCTACCTACGTTATATAGGTATGTAGGTCATCTACCTACGTTATATAGGTATGTAGGTCATCTACCTACGTTATATCAGAATGTAGGTCATCTACCTACGTTATATAGGTATGTAGGTCATCTACCTACTGTTATATAGGTATGTAGGTCATCTACCTACGTTATATAGGAATGTAGGTCATCTACCTACGTTATATAGGAATGTAGGTCATCTACCTACGTTATATCAGAATGTAGGTCATCTACCTACGTTATATAGGAATGTAGGTCATCTACCTACGTTATATAGGAATTTTTAATTTTTTAAAATTTAATTTTACCTTTATTTAACCAGGCTAGTCAGTTAAGAACATATTCTTATTTTCAATGACGGCCTGGGAACAGTGGGTTAACTGCCTGTTCAGGGGCAGAACGACAGATTTGTACCTTGTCAGCTCAGGGGTTTGAACTTGCAACCTTCCAGTTACTAGTCCAACGCTCTAACCACTAGGTCATCTACCTACGTTATATAGGTATGTAGGTCATCTACCTACGTTATATAGGTATGTAGGTCATCTACCTGCGTTATATAGGAATGTAGGTCATCTACCTACGTTATATAGGTATGTAGGTCATCTACCTACGTTATATAGGTATGTAGGTCATCTGTTATATAGGTATGTAGGTCATCTACCTACGTTAGGTATGTAGGTCATCTACCTACGTTATATAGGTATGTAGGTCATCTATACGTTATATCAGAATGTAGGTCATCTACCTTTATATAGGAATGTAGGTCATCTACCTATATAGGTATGTAGGTCATCTACCTACGTTATATAGGTATGTAGGTCATCTACCTACGTTATATAGGTATGTAGGTCATCTACCTCGTTATATAGGTATGTAGGTCATCTACCTACGTTATATAGGTATGTAGGTCATCTACCTACGTTATATAGGTATGTAGGTCATCTACCTACGTTATATAGGTGTAGGTCATCTACCTACGTTATATAGGTATGTAGGTCATCTACCTACGTTATATCAGAATGTAGGTCATCTACCTACGTTATATCAGAATGTAGGTCATCTACCTACGTTATATAGGAATGTAGGTCATCTACCTACGTTATATAGGTATGTAGGTGATCTACCTACTGTTATATAGGTATGTAGGTCATCTACCTACGTTATATCAGAATGTATCATCTACCTACGTTATATCAGAATGTAGGTCATCTACCTACGTTATATAGGTATGTAGGTCATCTACCTACGTTATATCAGAATGTAGGTCATCTACCTACGTTATATCAGAATGTAGGTCATCTACCTACGTTATATAGGTATGTAGGTCATCTACCTACGTTATATAGGAATGTAGGTCATCTACCTACGTTATATAGGTATGTAGGTCATCTACCTACGTTATATAGGTATGTAGGTCATCTACCTACGTTATATCAGAATGTAGGTCATCTACCTACGTTATATCAGAATGTAGGTCATCTACCTACGTTATATCAGAATGTAGGTCATCTACCTACGTTATATCAGAATGTAGGTCATCTACCTACGTTATATAGGAGTGTAGGTCATCTACCTACGTTATATCAGAATGTAGGTCATCTACCTACGTTATATAGAAGGTCATCTACCTACGTTATATCAGAATGTAGGTCATCTACCTACGTTATATAGGAATGTAGGTCATCTACCTACGTTATATAGGAATGTAGGTCATCTACAGTTATATCAGAATGTAGGTCATCTACCTACGTTATATAGGTATGTAGGTCATCTACCTACGTTATATAGGTATGTAGGTCATCTATACGTTATATCAGAATGTAGGTCATCTACCTACGTTATATAGGTATGTAGGTCATCTACCTACGTTATATAGGAATGTAGGTCATCTACCTACGTTATATAGGTATGTAGGTCATCTACCTACGTTATATAGGTATGTAGGTCATCTACCTACGTTATATCAGAATGTAGGTCATCTACCTACGTTATATCAGAATGTAGGTCATCTACCTACGTTATATCAGAATGTAGGTCATCTACCTACGTTATATCAGAATGTGGTCATCTACCTAGTTATATAGGAGTGTAGGTCATCTACCTACGTTATATCAGAATGTAGGTCATCTACCTACGTTATATAGGAGTGTAGGTCATCTACCTACGTTATATCAGAATGTAGGTCATCTACCTACGTTATATAGGAATGTAGGTCATCTACCTACGTTATATAGGAATGTAGGTCATCTACCTACGTTATATCAGAATGTAGGTCATCTACCTACGTTATATCAGAATGTAGGTCATCTACCTACGTTATATAGGAATGTAGGTCATCTACCTACGTTATATAGGAATGTAGGTCATCTACCTACGTTATATCAGAATGTAGGTCATCTACCTACGTTATATCAGAATGGCACATCAGCTTTGACATCGGTTTTGCACATCGGCGTTAATTAAACTAGACATCAGTCTGATGCCGATGTTGGCATTTTTATCAAATATTGTCCGATTCCGAAATATCATCCATCCCTACCAAATATCACTTGATTATCAGAGGGGTGTATTATGACATCAGATAGAACTACTCAGACATTCCAAATATCACTTGACTTTCAGAGGGTGTATTATGACATCAGATAGAACTACTCAGACATTCCAAATAGCACTTGACTTTCAGAGGGTGTATTATGACATCAGATAGAACTACTCAGACATTCCAAATAGCACTTGACTTTCAGAGGGGTGTATTATGACATCAGATAGAACTACTCAGACATTCCAAATATCACTTGATTATCAGAGGGGTGTATTATGACATCAGATAGAACTACTCAGACATTCCAAATATCACTTGATTATCAGAGGGGTGTATTATGACATCAGATAGAACTACTCAGACATTCCAAATATCACTTGACTTTCAGAGGGGTGTATTATGACATCAGATAGAACTACTCAGACATTCCAAATAGCACTTGACTTTCAGAGGGGTGTATTAAGACATCAGATAGAACTACTCAGACATTCCAAATATCACTTGATTATCAGAGGGGTGTATTATGACATCATATAGAACTACTCAGACATTCCAAATAGCACTTGACTTTCAGAGGGGTGTATTATGACATCATATAGAACTACTCAGACATTCCAAATATCACTTGATTATCAGAGGGGTGTATTATGACATCATATAGAACTACTCAGACATTCCAAATAGCACTTGACTTTCAGAGGGGTGTATTATGACATCATATAGAACTACTCAGACATTCCAAATATCACTTGATTATCAGAGGGGTGTATTATGACATCATATAGAACTACTCAGACATTCCAAATAGCACTTGACTTTCAGAGGGGTGTATTATGACATCAGATAGAACTACTCAGACATTCCAAATAGCACTTGACTTTCAGAGGGGTGTATTATGACATCATATAGAACTACTCAGACATTCCAAATAGCACTTGACTTTCAGAGGGGTGTATTATGACATCATATAGAACTACTCAGACATTCCAAATCAGGCTTCATCCATATCATGAAGGTGGATATTGATCCAACCATTTCCAAAGTAATGATATGCCTGAACACTTTTATAAATGAAGACAGACAATTTGTTGGTTTGTTTTACATGGTGGGTCTTTTTGTGTCAGTAAACATTTATGAGCGAGAAAAGGCGGTGGAAACTCCTTTATGTGCAAATATTTATATAATAACCATCATATCGAAGTTAACTTTGTCACATGATGAAATGTTGATTGGTCCTCCCACTACGACTTGGGAACCCATGTAGTTTATTAGGCTACAGGTGAAATCAAATCATCAAATGCTGGGTGGAGATTATAATAGAACATGGCCAAGATGTTCAAATGTTCATAAATGACCAGCATGGTCGAATAATAGTAAGGCAGAACAGTTGAAACTGGAGCAGCAGCATGGCCAGGTGGACTGGGGACAGCAAGGAGTCATCATGTCAGGTAGTCCTGGGGCATGGTCCTAGGGCTCAGGTCAGTTGAAACTGGAGCAGCAGCATGGCCAGGTGGACTGGGGACAGCAAGGAGTCATCATGTCAGGTAGTCCTGGGGCGTGGTCCTAGGGCTCAGGTCCTCCGAGAGAGAGAAAGAAAGGAGAGAATTAGAGAACGCACACTTAGATTCACACAGGACACCGAATAGGACAGGAGAAGTACTCTAGATATAACAAACTGACCCTAGCCCCCCGACACAAACTACTGCAGCATAAATACTGGAGGCTGAGACAGGAGGGGACAGGAGACACTGTGGCCCCATCCGAGGACACCCCCGGACAGGGCCAAACAGGAAGGATATAACCCAACCCACACAGCCCCCACACCACTAGAGGGATATCTTCAACCACCAACTTACCATCCTGAGACAAGGCTGAGTATAGCCCACAAAGATCTCCGCCACAGCACAACCCAAAGGGGGGGGGGGGTGCCAACCCAGACAGGATGACCACATCAGTGAATCAACCCACTCAGGGGACGCACCCCTTCCAGGGACGCACCCCTTCTTCTGGTGACATGATGATGATTGATGCTTGGTTGCCATTTGACAGATAAAATAATGTCGCTCTCATCCATAATAATCTCATCATGTAGGTAGCCTACCAGCACTGTATCTTTGAGCTGTTGGCTACAGTGCATAGGACAAGAGCATGTTTGCTATATAACTCAGCCTTACCTGCATCCCCACCTTACAGTTACTAGAGAGTAGAATAGGACTGTACAGCCTTACCTGCATCCCCACCTTACAGTTACTAGAGAGTAGAATAGGACTGTACAGCCTTACCTGCATTCCCACCTGTACAGTTACTAGAGAGTAGAATAGGACTGTACAGCCCTACCTGCATTCCCACCTGTACAGTTACTAGAGAGTAGAATAGGACTGTACAGCCTTACCTGCATTCCCACCTGTACAGTTACTAGAGAGTAGAATAGGTCTGTACAGCATTACCTGCATTCCCACCTGTACAGTTACTAGAGAGTAGAATAGGACTGTACAGCCCTACCTGCATTCCCACCTGTACAGTTACTAGAGAGTAGAATAGGACTGTACAGCCTTACCTGCATCCCCACCTTACAGTTACTAGAGAGTAGAATAGGACTGTACAGCCTTACCTGCATTCCCACCTGTACAGTTACTAGAGAGTAGAATAGGACTGTACAGCCCTACCTGCATTCCCACCTGTACAGTTACTAGAGAGTAGAATAGGACTGTACAGCCTTACCTGCATCCCCACCTTACAGTTACTAGAGAGTAGAATAGGACTGTACAGCCTTACCTGCATCCCCACCTTACAGTTACTAGAGAGTAGAATAGGACTGTACAGCCTTACCTGCATTCCCACCTGTACAGTTACTAGAGAGTAGAATAGGACTGTACAGCCCTACCTGCATTCCCACCTGTACAGTTACTAGAGAGTAGAATAGGACTGTACAGCCTTACCTGCATTCCCACCTGTACAGTTACTAGAGAGTAGAATAGGTCTGTACAGCATTACCTGCATTCCCACCTGTACAGTTACTAGAGAGTAGAATAGGACTGTACAGCCCTACCTGCATTCCCACCTGTACAGTTACTAGAGAGTAGAATAGGACTGTACAGCCTTACCTGCATCCCCACCTTACAGTTACTAGAGTAGAATAGACTGTACAGCCTTACCTGCATTCCCACCTGTACAGTTACTAGAGAGTAGAATAGGACTGTACAGCCTTACCTGCATCCCCACCTTACAGTTACTAGAGAGTAGAATAGGACTGTACAGCCTTACCTGCATCCCCACCTTACAGTTACTAGAGAGTAGAATAGGACTGTACAGCCTTACCTGCATTCCCACCTGTACAGTTACTAGAGAGTAGAATAGGACTGTACAGACTTACCTGCATCCCCACCTGTAGTTACTAGAGAGTAGAATAGGACTGTACAGCCTTACCTGCATTCCCACCTGTACAGTTACTAGAGAGTATAATAGGACTGTACAGCCCTACCTGCATTCCCACCTGTACAGTTACTAGAGAGTAGAATAGGACTGTACAGCCTTACCTGCATCCCCACCTTACAGTTACTAGAGAGTAGAATAGGACTGTACAGCCTTACCTGCATTCCCACCTGTACAGTTACTAGAGAGTAGAATAGGACTGTACAGCCTTACCTGCATTCCCACCTGTACAGTTACTAGGGAGTAGAATAGGACTGTACAGCCTTACCTGCATTCCCACCTGTACAGTTACTAGAGAGTAGAATAGGACTGTACAGCCTTACCTGCATTCCCACCTGTACAGTTACTAGGGAGTAGAATAGGACTGTACAGCCTTACCTGCATTCCCACCTGTACAGTTACTAGAGAGTAGAATAGGACTGTACAGCCCTACCTGCATTCCCACCTGTACAGTTACTAGAGAGTAGAATAGGACTGTACAGCCTTACCTGCATCCCCACCTGTACAGTTACTAGAGAGTAGAATAGGACTGTACAGCCTTACCTGCATTCCCACCTGTACAGTTACTAGGGAGTAGAATAGGACTGTACAGCCTTACCTGCATTCCCACCTGTACAGTTACTAGAGAGTAGAATAGGACTGTACAGCCTTACCTGCATTCCCACCTGTACAGTTACTAGAGAGTAGAATAGGACTGTACAGCCTTACCTGCATTCCCACCTGTACAGTTACTAGAGAGTAGAATAGGACTGTACAGCCCTACCTGCATTCCCACCTGTACAGTTACTAGAGAGTAGAATAGAACTGTACAGCCTTACCTGCATCCCCACCTGTACAGTTACTAGAGAGTAGAATAGGACTGTACAGACTTACCTGCATCCCCACCTGTAGTTACTAGAGAGTAGAATAGGACTGTACAGCCTTACCTGCATTCCCACCTGTACAGTTACTAGAGAGTAGAATAGGACTGTACAGCCTTACCTGCATCCCCACCTGTACAGTTACTAGAGAGTAGAATAGGACTGTACAGCCTTACCTGCATCCCCACCTGTACAGTTACTAGAGAGTAGAATAGGACTGTACAGCCTTACCCGCATCCCCACCTGTACAGTTACTAGAGAGTAGAATAGGACTGTACAGCCTTACCCGCATCCCCACCTGTACAGTTACTAGAGAGTAGAATAGGACTGTACAGCCTTACCCGCATCCCCACCTGTACAGTTACTAGAGAGTAGAATAGGACTGTACAGCCTTACCCGCATCCCCACCTGTACAGTTACTAGAGAGTAGAATAGGACTGTACAGCCTTACCTGCATCCCCACCTGTACAGTTACTAGAGAGTAGAATAGGACTGTACAGCCTTACCTGCATTCCCACCTGTACAGTTACTAAGAGTAGAATAGGACTGTACAGCCTACCTGTACAGTTACTAGAGAGTAGAATAGGACTGTACAGCCTTACCTGCATTCCCACCTGTACAGTTACTAGAGAGTAGAATAGGACTGTACAGCCTTACCTGCATCCCCACCTGTACAGTTACTAGAGAGTAGAATAGGACTGTACAGCCTTACCTGCATTCCCACCTGTACAGTTACTAGAGAGTAGAATAGGACTGTACAGCCTTACCTGCATTCCCACCTGTACAGTTACTAGAGAGTAGAATAGGACTGTACAGCCTTACCTGCATTCCCACCTGTACAGTTACTAGAGAGTAGAATAGGACTGTACAGCCTTACCTGCATCCCCACCTGTACAGTTACTAGAGAGTAGAATAGGACTGTACAGCCTTACCTGCATTCCCACCTGTACAGTTACTAGAGAGTAGAATAGGACTGTACAGCCTTACCCGCATTCCCACCTGTACAGTTACTGTACAGTTACTTCCCACCTGTACAGTTACTAGAGAGTAGAATAGGACTGTACAGCCTTACCTGCATTCCCACCTGTACAGTTACTAGAGAGTAGAATAGGACTGTACAGCCTTACCTGCATTCCCACCTGTACAGTTACTAGAGAGTAGAATAGGACTGTACAGCCTTACCTGCATTCCCACCTGTACAGTTACTAGAGAGTAGAATAGGACTGTACAGCCTTACCTGCATTCCCACCTGTACAGTTACTAGAGAGTAGAATAGGACTGTACAGCCTTACCTGCATTCCCACCTGTACAGTTACTAGAGAGTAGAATAGGACTGTACAGCCTTACCTGCATTCCCACCTGTACAGTTACTAGAGAGTAGAATAGGACTGTACAGCCTTACCTGCATTCCCACCTGTACAGTTACTAGAGAGTAGAATAGGACTGTAAGCATTACCTGCATTCCCACCTGTACAGTAATGCAAATTAATTACTTAAAAATGATACAATGTGATTTTCTGGATTATTCTTTTAGATTCCGTCTCTCACAGTTGAAGTGTATCTATGATAAAACATGACAGACCTCTACATGCTTTGTAAGTAGGGAAACCTGACAAATCGGCAGTGTATCAAATACTTGTTCTCCCCACTGTAGGTAGCCTACCCGCAGTGTATCTGTGAGCTGCTGGCTACAGTGCACGGGACAAGAGAAGTTTTGCTATATAATGCAACAGTTTTGATAAACCATCAGTAGAGTTGAAAATGCGATGGAAACCATTGGGAATTTAACAGCAAAAGTTATTTATTTGTCACGCAAAGCCTTTAATCTGCAATGAGTCTGTTTGATAGAAACATTTCTGGTGGGAAAATGTATATATTGTTTTATGCAGAATTGAGAATATTCACATGAAAATCTGTCGCAAATTGCACGGAAATTTAGCTACTAAGGTGGATATCGATCCAACACCTGCTGCTTATTCAAACCAGCCCACTGGGCACAGACATCAGTTCAACATCTAGTTTCTATTTACATTTCTTTGATTCGTCAACTAAAGTGAATTCAACATGAAATCAACACTAAATGTCACTTGTCATTGGATTTAGGTTGCAAGTTCAGTGAATAACCTTATGTTGATGCTTTTTACAAATCCAATCAGTTTTCTACATTGATCAAACATCACATGGAGTCATTTTCATTTCATATCATTGATCTAACATCACATGGATTTATTTAGTCGAAATGACGTGGAAACAACATTTATTCATACAGTGGGAAGCTTGGGTCAATCCGTGAGCGAGTCAGTGAATATTTTCATGTCATTAAATCATCAGTGGGCCACGATGAAAATGTCAACAATGGAACAAATGCATCACATCCAAATATCACTTGATTATCTGTAGTGCTGGAGGAATGACAAACACACACAGTCAGATAAACACACACAGTCAGATAAACACACACAGTCAGATAAACACACACAGTCAGATAAACACAGAGTTTAAAAAAGGACCATTTAAACAGTTGGAATCTGATCTACTCTATATTCAAGCTGACATAACTCCATATACACTTCATGTTTTCTAATAGAAACAAACAAATATATGTTTGAGTATACTTTGTACAATTCAATTTCATATGGTTTCAACAGGTAAACACATGGTCAGTCAACAATATAAGATAATGGGAGCACTGTGTATGTCCCCCTATGTCTCTGATGAATTTTAAGTCAATGAGATGTGAAATATCAATTTACACACTAGAAGTAATTATTATACATGTGTGGATTTTCATATGACTTTTAAGTGACTGTGATGAGTAATATGTCTTCCCACAGTCTGAGCATTTGTAAGGCTTCTCCCCTGAGTGCAGTCTCATGTGTTCTTTCAGCTTTCCTAACCGGTTAAAACGCTTTCCACACTGGGAACAGTGGTAAGGTTTCTCCCCCGTGTGTATTCGCTCATGGGCTTTCAGGCTTCCTAACTGGCTAAAACTCTTTCCACACTGGGAGCAATGGAAAGGCTTCTCCCCTGTGTGTATTCGCTCATGAGATCTCATGTTTCCTAACTGGTTAAAACTCTTTCCACACTGGGAGCAATGGTGTGGCTTCGACCCTGTGTGTGTCCTCTGATGTCTGTTCAGGCTTCCTAACTTGGTAAACCTAGTTCCACACTGGGAGCAGTGGTAAGGCTTCTCCCCTGTGTGTATTCGCTCATGAGATTTCATGTTTCCTAACTTGTTAAAACTCTTTCCACACTCTGCGCAATTGAAAAGCTTCTCCCCTGTGTGTATTCGCTCATGAACTTTCAGCTTTCCTAACTGGTTAAAACTCTTTCCACACTGTGCGCAATTGTGTGGCTTCTCTCCTGGTTGTGTCCTCTCATGTCTTTTCAGGCTTCCTAACTTGGTAAGACTCTTTCCAATCTGGGAGCAGAGGTGTTGTCTTGCTGGTTTGGAAGTCCCTGGTTCCGCAGAGTTTGGTTTTCCTCCTGCCAAAGACAGTGTTTATTTAAAGAGAGACATGAATGAAATCTCCACATGATAAAACTGCCTTATGAGGTTTAATCAGATCCCTCAATAGCCCAAGGCCAGTTTTCAAACATTTCATAATTTAAAACAAATGTTGTAGAGCATCCTGGTAACTACTGATATGTTTACATTACTTATTTTGAATTCTGTTTTATGACGTCACTGGGTTCCAACCGAGCAGGTGGTTCTAAATTCAACCTTCAGTTAACTAAACAGTTCTAGGACACTGAAGACACTGAAGACACAGACATCGCTAGATTCCTATCAAGCAGGTGGTTGTAAATATATAACCTTCATAGCTGTATGATACAGGATGTGACCTACACATAAAAAGTCATTTAAAGTGGAAGTCCAAAACTTGTTTTTACGTCGAAGACACAAAGCACATCAGTAACATCTCCCCGTTGTTGAAAGGGTTGATACAGAATGTGACCTACACACTTCCTTAAACATAAAATAAGAAATAAAGGGAAGTTCACACATATCTAACATTTTGACTTTCATTAATGTCACGATATTTTGGGTAAAGTAAAAAAAGAATGTGAAATATTTTGGGAAGATTAAAAATATAACTATGTAAAGTGTTGGTCCCATGTTTCATGAGCTGAAACAAAATATCCCCCGAATTTTTCCACATGAATGAAAGGTTATTTACCTCAAATTTGATGTACACATTTGTTTACATCCGTTAGTGAACATTTCTCCATTTGCCAAGATAATCCATCTGACAGGTGTGGCATTTCAAGAACCTGATTAAACAGCATGCTCATTACACAGGTACACCTTGCGCTGGGGCCAATAAAAGGCCACTCTAAAATGTGCTGTTTTGTCATACAATGCAACAGATGTCTCAGAGGGAGGGAGCTCTGCAGGAATGTCCACTGGAACTGTTGCCAGGGAATTTAATGTACAGCACCAATCAAAAGTTTGGACTCACCTACACATTCAAGGGTTTTTCATTATTTTTACTATTTTCTACATTGTGGAATAATAGTGAAGACATCAAGACTAGGAAAAAACAATATGGAATCATGTAGTAACCAAAAAGTGTTAAACAAATCTAATATATTAGATTATTCAAAGTAGCCACCCTTTGCCTTGATGACAGCTTGTTTGCTTCACCTGGAATGCTTTTCAACAGTCTTGTAGGAGTTCTCACATTCAATTTGTTGGCTTTTTCCTTCACTCTGCGGTCCAACTCATTCTCAATTTTGAGGTCGACCAGGTCATCTTATGCATTTTACATTTTACATTTAAGTGGAATAATTGGTGCATTCAATGACATCCAGTGGGACAGTCACTTAACAATAATCTAAAACTTAGGGGGGTGGGGTGGAATCCTATCCTAGGTATTCCTTAAAGAGGTGGGGTTTCAGGTGTCTCCGGAAGGTGGTGATTGACTCCGCTGTCCTGGCGTCGTGAGGGAGTTTGTTCCACCATTGGGGGCCAGGGCAGCGAACAGTTTTGACTGGGCTGTTAAAGGCAAATGCCCTTGTTTGGGTGTATATATATTGAGGTGCCGTTATTCAAAGTGGTCTTGTAGCCACCCTTTGGAGAGAACGGAGGAGCGGGGTGACGTGAGAGAACTTGGGAAGGTTGAACACCAGACTTGCGGCGTTCTGGATGAGTTGAAGGGGTTTAATGGCAAGGCAGGGAGCCCAGCCAACAGCTTGCAGTAATCCAGACGGGAGATGACAAGTGCCTGGATTAGGACCTGTTCCTGTGTGAGGCAGGGTCGTTCTCACATGAACCTACAGGAACGGGCCACCGCCTGATGTTAGTTGAGACGACAGGGTGTTGTCCAGGATCACGCCAAGGTTCTTGGCGCTCTGGGAGGAGGACACAATGGAGTTGTCCTTCAGATCATGGAACGGGCAGTCCTTCCCCGGGAGGAAGAGCAGCTCCCGTCTTGCTTCAGCTTGAGGTGGTCCGTCATCCACACATATGTCTGCCAGACATGCAGAGATCTCACCTGGTCATTTAATTGTGGATAAGAGAGACCATGTGAGGTTATGACAGAGCCAAGTGACTTGGTGTATAGCACCAAGAACAGAGCCCTGGGGGACACCAGTGGTGAGAGCCAGGAGACAGATTCTCATCCACCTGGTAGAAAACCTGTCAGGTCTCCAATTGCTTCGGAGAGTCAAGAGGAGGATCTGATGGTTCACAGTTCGAAGGCAGCCGAGATCTAGAAGGATGAGAGCAGAGGAGAGAGAGTTAGCTTTATGCGGAGCGCCTCCGTGATACTCTTCTAGTCTTGAAACCTGAATTTGGAAAGAAGGCCCTTCAGTGTGGAGAGAAAAGAAAGAAGGGATGTCTGTTGGGTCATTGTCCTGTTGAAAAACAAATGGGATGAGTTGCCCAAATGGTCTGGAAGTCAAACCAGACGCGAGATTTCATCTGGGATGGCACAGGGTAGGGCAGTGTGAGCAGAACGCGGTGTGTCGTTTGAGAATGGATGTCGTTGTGGTACGCCATCTGCTGGTTAAGGGAGGAGAAGGTGGCAAAGAGCTTCCTAGGGTTAGAGGCATTGAATTCTAAATAAAAGTCACAGACAGTGTGACCAGCCGCAAGGTTTTCCTCCATTTCCGCCGGCTGCCCGGAGCCCTCCATCTCATCCTCCATGCTTCTGGAGGATAGGGGACAACCAGAGAGGGGGAGGAGAGGAGGGTTGAGGAGGCAGAATCAGGAGATAGGTGGGAGAAGGTTTGAGCGGAGGAAGAGATGATAGGATGGAAGAGTCACCTACTCTGCGTGTCAAAGAGTGTGGGAGGTGTTGGATGAGAGCATGGTGGTTGGAACCAAGAATTTGACTCATTGAACAAAGGACAGATTTCCACTGGCGCTCCATTACTCTTCTTCTGGGTCAAATAGCCCTTACTCAGTGTGGAGGTGTTCATTGTCCTGTTGAAAAACAAATGATAGGCCCACTAAGTCCAAACCAGATGGGATGGCGTTCCTAGAATGGTGCATTGAATTCTAAATAAATCACAGACAGTGTGACCAGCAAAGAACCCCCACTCCATCTCCTCCTCCATGCTTCACGGTGGGAACCACACATGCAGAGATAATCTGTTCACCTACTCCTCGTCTCACAAAGAACCCGAAAATCTTAAATTTGGACAAAGGACAGATCTAATGTCCATTGCTCGTGTTTCTTGGCCCAAGCAAGTCTCTTCTTCTTATTGGTGTCCTTGAGTAGTGGTTTCTTCGCATAAATTCAACATTGAAGGCCTGATTCACACAGTTTCCTCTGAACATGTTGATGTCTGTTACTTCTACTCAGTGAAGCAGTTATTTGTGCTGCAATTTGAATAATGAACTTATCCTCTGCAGCAGAGGTCTCAGAGGGAGTTTGCAATTGGCATGCTGACTGCAGGAATATCCACTGGAGCAGTTTCCAGAGAATTGAATGTTTATCTCTCTACCATAAGCTTAGGCAGAAATGAACACTCAATTAATTATAGAGAATTTGGCATCCAACCGGCTTCACAACCGCAGACCACGGTTGACAGCTCAGGACCTCCACATTGTCTTAGACCTGCCACCCAGACAGCTTCATTGGCTGGGCTGGTCTTGGCTCCCCAGCGGGTCGGCCTGTCTTCCAAGTGGGTGGGTGTTCCCTTGCCCAGTAATGTCAAGTACATAGGCTGAATGAATTTATTTACAATGACTTGACTTACTGACTGATTTCCTTATATGAACTGTAACTCGTTGAAATTGTTACATGTTGCGTTTCTACTTTTGTACCAGACAAACGTTTGGACTCATTCCAATGTTTTTCTTAATTTTTTACTTATTTTCTACATTATTATTCTACAATGAAGACATCAAAACTATGAAATAACACATGTAGTAACTAAATATATATTTTATATTTGGAGATTCTTCAAAGTAGCCTCCCTTTTGCCTTGATGACAGCTTTGCACACTCTTGGCATTCACTCGGCCATCTTCATGAGGTCAAATCAAATGTTAAACATGTTTAGCAGATGTTATTGCGGCTTAATGCTTGTTTCTCTACAGTGTAGTAATAACTAACAAGTAATATCTAACAATTTCACAACAATACACACACATCTAAAGTAAAGGAATGGAATTAATAATATATAAATATTTGGACGAGTGATGTCAGAGCGGCATAGACTAAGATACAGTGGAATAGTATAGAATACAGTATATACATATGAGATGAGTAATGCATAGACTAAGATACAGTGGAATAGTATAGAATACAGTATATACATATGAGATGAGTAATGCATAGACTAAGATACAGTGGAATAGTATAGAATACAGTATATACATATGAGATGAGTAATGCATAGACTAAGATACAGTAGAATAGTGTAGAATACAGTATGTACATATGAGATGAGTAATGAATAGACTAAGATACAGTAGAATAGTATAGAATACAGTATATACATATGAGATGAGTAATGAATAGACTAAGATACAGTAGAATAGTATAGAATACAGTATATACATATGAGATGAGTAATGCATAGACTAAGATACAGTAGAATAGTGTAGAATACAGTATGTACATATGAGATGAGTAATGCATAGACTAAGATACAGTAGAATAGTGTAGAATACAGTATGTACATATGAGATGAGTAATGCATAGACTAAGATACAGTAGAATAGTATAGAATACAGTATATACATATGAGATGAGTAATGCATAGACTAAGATACAGTAGAATAGTATAGAATACAGTATGTACATATGAGATGAGTAATGCATAGACTAAGATACAGTAGAATAGTATAGAATACAGTATATACATATGAGATGAGTAATGCATAGACTAAGATACAGTAGAATAGTATAGAATACAGTATATACATATGAGATGAGTAATGCATAGACTAAGATACAGTAGAATAGTATAGAATACAGTATGTACACATGAGATGAGTAATGCATAGACTAAGATACAGTAGAATAGTATAGAATACAGTATGTACATATGAGATGAGTAATGCATAGACTAAGATACAGTAGAATAGTATAGAATACAGTATATACATATGAGATGAGTAATGCATAGACTAAGATACAGTAGAATAGTATAGAATACAGTATATACATATGAGATGAGTAATGCATAGACTAAGATACAGTAGAATAGTATAGAATACAGTATATACATATGAGATGAGTAATGCATAGACTAAGATACAGTAGAATAGTATAGAATACAGTATATACATATGAGATGAGTAATGCATAGACTAAGATACAGTAGAATAGTATAGAATACAGTATATACATATGAGATGAGTAATGCATAGACTAAGATACAGTAGAATAGTATAGAATACAGTATATACATATGAGATGAGTAATGCATAGACTAAGATACAGTAGAATAGTATAGAATACAGTATATACATATGAGATGAGTAATGAATAGACTAAGATACAGTAGAATAGTATAGAATACAGTATATACATATGAGATGAGTAATGCATAGACTAAGATACAGTAGAATAGTATAGAATACAGTATATACATATGAGATAAGTAATGCATAGACTAAGATACAGTAGAATAGTATAGAATACAGTATGTACATATGAGATGAGTAATGCATAGACTAAGATACAGTAGAATAGTATAGAATACAGTATATACACATGAGATGAGTAATGCATAGAGTAAGATACAGTAGAATAGTATAGAATACAGTATATACACATGAGATGAGTAATGCATAGACTAAGATACAGTAGAATAGTATAGAATACAGTATATACACATGAGATGAGTAATGCATAGACTAAGATACAGTAGAATAGTATAGAATACAGTATATACATATGAGATGAGTAATGCATAGACTAAGATACAGTAGAATAGTATAGAATACAGTATGTACACATGAGATGAGTAATGCATAGACTAAGATACAGTAGAATAGTATAGAATACAGTATATACACATGAGATGAGTAATGCATAGACTAAGATACAGTAGAATAGTATAGAATACAGTATATACACATGAGATGAGTAATGCATAGACTAAGATACAGTAGAATAGTATAGAATACAGTATATACATATGAGATGAGTAATGCATAGACTAAGATACAGTAGAATAGTATAGAATACAGTATATACATATGAGATGAGTAATGCATAGACTAAGATACAGTAGAATAGTATAGAATACAGTATATACATATGAGATGAGTAATGCATAGACTAAGATACAGTAGAATAGTATAGAATACAGTATATACATATGAGATGAGTAATGCATAGACTAAGATACAGTAGAATAGTATAGAATACAGTATATACACATGAGATGAGTAATGCATAGACTAAAATACAGTAGAATAGAATACAGTATATACATATGAGATGAGTAATGCATAGACTAAAATACAGTAGAATAGTATAGAATACAGTATATACATATGAGATGAGTAATGCATAGACTAAGATACTGTAGAATAGTATAGAATACAGTATATACACATGAGATGAGTAATGCATAGACTAAGATACAGTAGAATAGTATAGAATACAGTATATACATATGAGATGAGTAATGCATAGACTAAAATACAGTAGAATAGTATAGAATACAGTATATACACATGAGATGAGTAATGCATAGACTGAAATACAGTAGAATAGTATAGAATACAGTATATACATATGAGATGAGTAATGCATAGACTAAGATACAGTAGAATAGTATAGATACAGTATATACATATGAGATGAGTAATGTTAGACTAGATACAGTAGAATAGTATAGAATACAGTATATACACATGAGATGAGTAATGCATAGACTAAAATACAGTAGAATAGTATAGAATACAGTATATACATATGAGATGAGTAATGCATAGACTAAGATACAGTAGAATAGTATACGATACAGTATATACATATGAGATGAGTAATGCATAGACTAAGATACAGTAGAATAGTATAGAATACAGTATATACACATGAGATGAGTAATGCATAGACTAAAATACATTTACATTTACATTTACATTTAAGTCATTTAGAAATACAGTAGAATAGTATAGAATACAGTATATACATATGAGATGAGTAATGCATAGACTAAGATACAGTAGAATAGTATAGATACAGTATATACATATGAGATGAGTAATGCATAGACTAAGATACAGTAGAATAGTATAGAATACAGTATATACATATGAGATGAGTAATGCATAGACTAAGATACAGTAGAATATGTATATGAGATGATAATGCATAGACTAAGATACAGTAGAATATAGAATACAGTATATACATATGAGATGAGTAATGCATAGACTAAGATACAGTAGAATAGTATAGAATACAGTATGTACATATGAGATGAGTAATGCATAGACTAAGATACAGTAGAATAGTATAGAATACAGTATATACATATGAGATGAGTAATGCCAGATATGTAAACATTATTAAAGTGACTAGTGTTTCATTCCTTAAAGTGGCCAGTGATTCCTAGTCTATGATAGATATTAATAGTCTATGTATTTATGCCTATAGGGCAGCAGCCTCTAATGTGCTACTGATGGCTGTTTAACATTCTGATGGCCTTGAGATAGAAGCTGTTTAACAGTCTGATGGCCTTGAGATAGAAGCTGTTTAACATTCTGATGGCCTTGAGATAGAAGCTGTTTAACATTCTGATGGCCTTGAGATAGAAGCTGTTTAACATTCTGATGGCCTTGAGATAGAAGCTGTTTAACATTCTGATGGCCTTGAGATAGAAGCTGTTTAACATTCTGATGGCCTTGAGATAGAAGCTGTTTAACATTCTGATGGCCTTGAGATAGAAGCTGTTTAACAGTCTGATGGCCTTGAGATAGAAGCTGTTTAACAGTCTGATGGCCTTGAGATAGAAGCTGTTTAACAGTCTGATGGCCTTGAGATAGAAGCTGTTTAACATTCTGATGGCCTTGAGATAGAAGCTGTTTAACATTCTGATGGCCTTGAGATAGAAGCTGTTTTTCAGTCTCTCGGTCCCAGCTTTGATGCACCTGTTCTGACCTCGCCTTCTGGATGATAGTGGGGTGAACAGGCAGTGGCTCGGGCGGTTGTTGTCCTTGATGATCTTTATGGCCTTCCTACGACATCGGGTGCTGTAGGTGTCCTGGAGGGCAGGTAGTTTGCCCCCGGTGATGTGTTGGGCAGACCACACCACCCTCTGGAGAGCCTTGCGGTTGCGGGCGGTGCCATACCAGCCCGACAGGATGCTCTCAATTGTGCATCTGTAAAGGTTTGTGAGGGTTTAAGGTGCTGTTGTGCCTTCTTCACCACACTGTCTGTGTGGGTGGACCATTTCAGATTGTCAGTGATGTGTAGGCTGAGGAACTTAAAGCTTTCCACCTTCTCCACTGCGGTCCCATCGATATGGATGGGGGCGTGCTCCCTCTGCTGTTTTCTGAAGTCCACAATCAGCTGTTTTGTTGACGTTGGGTGTGAGGTTAATTTCCTGGCACCACACTCCCAGGGCCCTCACCTTCTCCCTGTAGGCTGCCTCGTCATTGTTGGTAATCAGGCCCACTACTGTTGTGTCGTCTGCAAACTTGATGATTGAGTTCATGGGTGAACAGGGAGTACAGGAGGGGACTGAGCACGCATCCTTATGGGGCCACAGTGATGAGGATCAGCGAAGTGGAGGTGTTGTTTCCTACCTTCACCACCTGGGGCGGCCCGTCAGGAAGTCCAGGACCCAGTTGCACAAGGCGGGGTTCAGACCCAGGCTTAATGATGAGCTTGAAGGGTACTATGGTGTTGAATGCTGAGCTACAGTCAATGAACAGTATTCTTACATAGGTATTCCTCTTGTCCAGATGGGCCAGGGCAGTGTGCAGTGTGATGGTGATTGCATCGTCTGTGGATCTATCTATTGGTGCGGTAAGCAAATTGAAATGGGTCTAGGATGTCAGGTAGAGGTGATATGATCCTCGACTAGTCTCTCAAAGCTCTTCGTGACGACAGAAGTGAGTGCTACAGGACAATAGTTGCCTTTGATTTCTTGGGTATGGGAACAATGGTGGACATCGTGAAGCATGTGTTGAATATGTTCAGCCAGTTGCTAAATGACTTAAATGTAATGTAAATGTAAATGTAATATGTCCGTAGACACACCGGCCAGCTGGTCTGCACATGCTCTGAGGATGCGGCTTGGGATGCCGTCTGAGCCGACAGCTTTGCAAAGGTTAAGACGCTTAAATGTCTTACTCATGTCAGCCACGGAGAAAGAGATCTCCACAGTCCTTGGTAGCGGGTCGCGTCGGTGGCACTGTGTTATCCTCATAGCGGGTGAAGAAGGTGTTTAGCTTGTCTGGGAAGCAAGACGCCGGTATCCGCGACGTGGCTGGTTTTCCCTTTGTAGTCCGTGATTGTCTGTAGACCCTGCCAGATACGTCTCGTGTCTGAGCCGTTGAATTGTGACTCCACTTTGTCTCTATACTGACGTTTTGCCTGTTTGATTGCCTTACAGAGGGAATAACTACACTATGCCATGTTTCCTTGAAAAGGAGTATGCTACAATCCCCAATGTCTCTCTGGAAGGGAATCCTCACCATGAGCTCGTCAACTTTACTATCCAGAGACTGAACATCTGCAAGTAATATACTCAGAAGAGGTGGGTGGTGTGGGTGCCTCCTGAGTCAGACTAGAAGCCCACTTGGAGTACCTCTCTTCCACAAGTAATATAGTCAGAAGAGGTGGGTGGTGTGGGTGCCTCCTGAGTCAGACTAGAAAGAGGTGGGTGGTGTGGGTGCATCCCCTCAGACTAGTACCTCTCTTCCACAAGTAATATAGTCAGAAGAGGTGGGTGGTGTGGGTGCCTCCTGAGTCAGACTAGAAGCCCACTCAGAGTACCTCTCTTCCACAAGTAATATAGTCAGAAGAGGTGGGTGGTGTGGGTGCCTCCTGAGTCAGACTAGAAGCCCACTCAGAGTACCTCTCTTCCACAAGTAATATAGTCAGAAGAGGTGGGTGGTGTGGGTGCCTCCTGAGTCAGACTAGAAGCCCACTCAGAGTACCTCTCTTCCACAAGTAATATAGTCAGAAGAGGTGGGTGGTGTGGGTGCCTCCTGAGTCAGACTAGAAGCCACTCAGAGTATCTCTCTTCCACCTGCATGTTTTTGGATCAGCCTCTGGAATCAGTTAAATTGGGGGCTACGAACAAAGGATCAGATTCAGGACAGTTGAATTCCTGGTCGTAATGCTGGTGAGTTACCAGTGACTCTGATATCCAAAAGCTCATCCCGGCTGTATGTAACACAACAATAATTATGGGCTAATAATGTTTAAAAAAATAACACATCCCCAAAAAATAAATATAGTGTAAAGTTTCCTAAGAGCTAAAAACACGGCAGCCCTATCCGTCATTTCCCCTGGAATGCATTTCAATCATCAAACAGGTGTGAAGACATCCACTATGAAATAACACAAACGGAATTATGTAGTAATAAATAAAAAAAGTGTTAAACAAATCTAAATGTATTTTATATTTGAGATTATTCAAATTATCCACTGTTTGCCTTGATGACAGCTCTGTACACTCTTAGCATTCTCTCAACCAGCTTCACGAGGTAGTCACCTGGAATGCATTTCAATTAACAGGTGTGCCTTGTTAAAAGTTAATTTGTGTTAATTTCTTTCCTTTTTAATGCATTTGAGCCAATCAGTTGTGTTGTGACAAGGTAGAGTTGGTTTAGAGAAGATGTGATGAAACTGTTTCATGAGGACCGCCACAGGAAAGGAAGACCCAGTTATCCCTGCTGCAGAGGACGAGTTAACGGCACCTCAGATTGCAGCCCAAATAAATGCTTCATAGAGTTCCAGTAACAGGCACATCTCAACATCAACTGTTCAGAGACTGTTTAGAAGAGACTGTTTAGAGACTGTTTAGAAGAGACTGTTTAGAAGAGACTGTTTAGAAGAGACTGTTTAGAAGAGACTGTTTAGAAGAGACTGTTTAGAAGAGACTGTTTAGAAGAGACTGTTTAGAAGGAGACTGTTTAGAAGGAGACTGTTTAGAGGAGACTGTTTAGAGGAGACTGTTTAGAGGAGACTGTTTAGAGGAGACTGTTTAGAGGAGACTGTTTAGAGGAGACTGTTCAGAGGAGACTGTTCAGAGGAGACTGTTCAGAGGAGACTGTTCAGAGGAGACTGTTCAGAGGAGACTGTTCAGTGAATCAGGCCTTCATGGTCGTATTGCTGCACAGAAACCACTACTAAAGGACAGCAATAAGAAGAAGAGACTTGCTTGGGCCAAGAAACACAAGCATTGGACATTAGACCGGTGGATATCTGTCCTTGGGTCTGATGAGTCCAAATGTGAGATTTTTGGAGAGAGCTGCATCAGATGACCGGGCCTCCACAAATCAACCGGCCTCAACCCAATTAAATTTTTACGTTTTTTAATGTATCCGTTATTTTACCAGGTAAGTTGACTGAGAACACATTCTCATTTGCAGCAACAACCTGGGGAATAGTTACAGGGGAGAGGGGGATGAATGAGCCAATTGTAAACTGGGGATTATTAGGTGACCGTGATGGTTTGATGGCCAGATTGGGAATTTAGCCAGGACACCGGGGTTAACACCCCTACTCTTACGATAAGTGCCATGGGATCTTTAATGACCGCAGAGAGTCAGGACACCCGTTTAACGGTGTCCTGACAATTGAGATGGTTTTGGATGAGTTGGATGGCAGAGTGAAGGAAAAGCAGCCAACAAGTGCCCAGCATATGTGGGAACTCCTCCTAAAATCGACTGAGACTCCAGTCACCCAAGTTATAGACTGTTTTCTTTGCTACCCCACGGCAAGCGGTACTGGAGCGCCAAGTCTAGGACCAAAAGGCTCCTCAACAGCTTCTACCCCAAAGCCATTAGACTGCTAAACAATTCATACAAATACCCACCAGACAATTTACATTTAACTGCACTGTTGGTTAAGGGCTTGTAAGTAAGCATTTCACGGTAAAGTCTACACTTGTTGTATTCGGCGCATGTGGCAAATAAAGTTTTGGTTTGAAGACTGTTGGAAAATAATTCCAGGTGAAGCTGGTTGAGAGAATGCCAAGAGTCTGCAAAGCTGTATTTGTATTAGTCTGGGACAGCCCTACTGGGAACAGATACCAGTGGGAAGATCTATTGTATTTGTTCAAACTAAACTACAGCACTTACTTTGATGTGTCAAATCTGATCCTTCCTTCTCTTCTCCTCCTCTCACAGTTCCACTCAGCCCCGTTGTTTTCCTGCAGTCCACCAGCAGCACAGACAACCTCTTCATACCCAGCAGTAAGGGGCTACCGGGAGAGGCATGACACGGGGACTCTGGGAGGGAGGAAGGGCTAGCTTTGTCCTGGTAACGATAAAGAGGGGACACAGACACATATCATGATGGATGCTGATGTCACTGTTGACATATAGTGCTTTACCCAGCCCCCATAGAGCAAGCTGTACCATCTGGTGTTCTGATCTGGAGAGACTCTTCTCTGCCTCGTCAGCATCAGGATGTTGTTGAGGCTCCCCAGAGGATCCAGGATAGTCATGTCTCTCTCCTGTGTGAACGAGAACATCAAACAGATGGTGAACTTATGATCTACTATTGCAATCAATGAAATTGGTGCTTTTGTGATATTTTAAGTAGAAATGATGCACCAACATTGAATTTAAAAATAATAATTTAAAAGCCTGTTAGATGAGGGGAACTTTAATATAGACCACATGGAGAATGAGAATTCAATACATCGAAATCCCATAACATATGTACCAAAGGCAGATTGCCCCTTCAACAATTCCTACAGTATTGAACAACATATTCAAGAGGAGATCTTCAGCAGAATGGCCCTTTAAAACCACACATTAGTTCAACAACTGGGTAGTTTGTGGCCCTGTTTTTAAGACAGTACTCACTGGTGGAAATCGGAACTTCAGTCTCCTCCTTTTTTATTGAGATATCCTCCTCTTCCTCTTTTAATCCAAAAGGTTCTTCCTCTTCTTTCACTACATTCTCTTCTTTCAATGTTATGGCATCTTCCTCCTTTTTGATTCTGAAAGCTTCTACCTCCTCCCCTTCCACTTTGACAACCTCTTTCCCATCTTCCTCTTTAACTGTAATATCATCCTCTTCTTCTTTCAATGTGATAGCCTCCTCTTCCTCTCTTTTCATCCTGAAAGCTTCTTCCTCTCCTTTCACCAGAGCTTCATTCTCAGTCGAGCTTAGTGAGCTCATGCTCCGAGCGATTAGCCTCGTGCCGTATCAAATCACGTTTAAATGAACTAGTAGAAACGTAAACACGTAAACAGAATTATGTTCTAAACACCAAGAGTAATATACACATCAATGTTTTAGGTTCGCTAGCAAACCACCGCGGTGGGTGAATCAGAAAGCCCTTTGTCGCTGTTGAAGACGCTTCCAGTTCCGTCCACTAGATTATACGTCACGCAAGAAGCATCACGTGAAAGACTCACATCAGCCTCCTGCTGACTGGAGTGGGTAACGCAGATTGGAAACGTATTAATTACAATGTTTATTCTGGCAAGCAATACCATAAGTAGTCATTTAAAAACAACCAGATGTTGTTTTCTCTTACTTCTCACAGCCAATACTTTACTCCAGGGCTGACCTGCCCATTAGACAGGATTAGGTGGCATATTCAAGCTAAATTGACCAAGGCTCATCGCTAACAACACATAATAACACCTCACATAATGCTGCCCAAAAACAATGAAATCTTCTCTCACCCAGTGGCATATGGGCTATTTAGGTGAGTGTTGATGTTGCCACATGAAGCAGTGCCCACTTTGCAAAAGGCAACATGGACAGATAGGATTCTACCTGTGTAGAGAAAGATGCCCCTTTGCCCTTGATTGTCTAGCCCGGCTGATTTGTAGGGGTCCAGATTTTGCAGCTCTTTCAGAACATCAGCTATCTGGATTTGGGTAAAGGAGAAATGGTGGGGGCTTTGGCGGGTTGTTGTGGAGGGTGCCGGGCAGTTGACCGGGGTAGGGGTAGCCAAGTGGAAAGCATGGCCAGCCGTAAATGCTTATTGAAATTCTCAATTATAGTGGATTTATCAGTGGTGACAGTGTTTCCTAGCCTCAGAGTAGTGGGTAGCTGGGAGGAGGTGCTCTTAATTCTCCATGGACTTTACAGTGTCCCAGAACTAGGTGACCAGATACGTATTTTCCACCATAATTTGCAAATAAATTCATAAAAAATCCTACAATGTGATTTTCTGGATTTTTTTTCTCATTTTATCTGTCATAGTTGAAGTGTACCTATGATGAAAATTACAGGCCTCTCTCATCTTTTTATGTGGGAGAACTTGCACAATTGGTGGCTGACTAAATACTTTTTTGCCCACTGTATGTTGTCCATGCCCAGGGCGCCTCTCCAGGAAACTGTTGGATGTCTTATTATTATTATTATTATTATTATATTATTCTTGCAATTGCCAATCAAAACCTAGCTGTCTTGGCTGTACCTAGCTGTACCTGGCTGTACCTAGCTGTGCCTGGCTGTACCTGTCTGTACCTAGCTGTACCTGGCTGTACCTAGCTGTACCTGGCTGTACCTAGCTGTACCTGGCTGTACCTGGCTGTAACTGGCTGTACCTGGCTGTACCTGGCTGTAACTGACTGTACCTGGCTGTACCTAGCTGTAACTGGCTGTACCTATCTGTACCTGGCTGTACCTGGCTGTACCTGGCTGTACCTGGCTGTACCTGGCTGTACCTGGCTGTACCTGGCTGTACCTGCTGTACCTGGCTGTACCTGGCTGTACCTGGCTGTACCTGACTGTACCTGGCTGTACCTGGCTGTACCTAGCTGTACCTAGCTGTACCTGACTGTACCTGGCTGTACCTGGCTGTACCTAGCTGTACCTAGCTGTACCTGTCTGTACCTAGCTGTACCTGGCTGTACCTAGCTGTACCTAGCTGTACCTGGCTGTACCTGGCTGTAATTGGCTGTACCTAGCTGTACCTAGCTGTACCTGACTGTACCTGGCTGTACCTGGCTGTACCTAGCTGTACCTGACTGTACCTAGCTGTATCTGGCTGTACCTGGCTGTACCTGGCTGTACCTGTGCCAACTGACATGCAAGAGTTTGCGATACAGCCTGGATTCGAACCAGGGTTGTCTGTATTGAGGCCTCTGGCGCTGAGATGCAGTGGCGTACCACCGCTGTGCCACTCGAGAGCCCATACTGTTCTTGTATGCATTTCTTCTTCTTTCTAGTGGCAGCCCATAGGTACAATAAAATATAAAATACGAAATTAGAATATGAAAACTACCTGTTAAAAAAAATGGGAATCCAATGGGAATTTTCCTTGAGGGTTCTACGTCTGTGTATATGAAGGTATTATTTGCAAGACGTAAGAGAAAACATATCTTGTGTTTGAAAAATGACCTTTTTTTTTACTAATGTAAACAATGTTGTAAATATTTTTCCAAACTGAGTTACCCACTCCAGTCAGTCAGCAGGTTTTTCTGGTGACGCTTCATGCGTGACGTATAATGGACTGGACGGGACACTTCTTCAGGAACAAACAACACGGCTACTCTTTCAACCAGTTTTTTTTTAGCTTGCTTGCTAACTTAAAACCGAAGCATTTGATGCGCTTTACACCATGTTTTATTTACATTCGCGAATCGCAGTGTTTCAAACACAATTCTGTTTACGTATATCTACTGTAAACTTTAACCAAATTTGCAAACTTGTTAAGATTGATACTGAGCCTAGCACTAGGCTAGTCGCTAATGCTAACTAACATCCCTGACCATGAGCTCACTAAACTTCTCCAACCCTTGGTAAAGAAGAGGAGATCTACTGGACGGAGAAAGAAGCTCAGGGGCTGAACATTGTCGTGAAAGAAGAAGAAGAAGAAGAGGGTGTTATAGTGAAAGAAGAGAATTGGCAAAAAACACACACATTTCTTCACACAGGGTCGTGGGGTTAGACAGGGATGCAGCTTAAGCCCCACCCTCTTCAACATATATATCAACGAATTGGCGCGGGCACTAGAAAAGTCAAATGTCTGCTGTTTGCTGATGATCTGGTGCTTCTGTCACCAACCAAGGAGGGCCTACAGCAGCACCTAGATCTTATGCACAGATTCTGTCAGACCTGGGCCCTGACAGTAAATCTCAGTAAGACCAAAATAATGATGTTCCAAAAAAAGGTCCAGTCACCAGGACCACAAATACAAATTCCATCTAGACACTGTTGCCCTAGAGCACACAAAAAACTATACATACCTTGGCCTAAACAACAGCGCCACAGGTAACTTCCACAAAGCTGTGAACGATCTGAGAGACAAGGCAAGAAGGGCATTCTATGCCATCAAAAGAAACATAAATTTCAACATACCAATTAGGATTTGGCTAAAAATACTTGAATCAGTCATAGAGCCCATTGCCCTTTATGGTTTTGAGGTCTGGGGTCCGCTCACCAACCAAGACTTCACAAAATGGGACAAACACCAAATTGAGACTCTGCACGCAGAATTCTGCAAAAAAATTAAGGAAAGCTTTGACTATGTACAGACTCAGTGAGCATAGCCTTGCTATTGAGAAAGGCCGCCGTAGGCAGACATGGCTCTCAAGAGAAGACAGGCTATGTGCTCACTGCCCACAAAATGAGGTGGAAACTGAGCTGCACTTCCTAACCTCCTGCCCAATGTATGACCATATTAGAGAGACATATTTCCCCCAGATTACACAGATCCACAAAGAATTCGATAACAAATCCAATTTTGAAAAACTCCCATATCTTTTGGGTGAAATTCCACAGTGTGCCATCACAGCAGCAAGATTTGTGACCTGTTGCCACGAGAAAAGGGCAACCAGTGAAGAACAAACACCATTGTAAATACAACCCATATTTATGCTTATTCATTTTATCTTGTGTCATTTAACTATTTGTACATTGTGTATATATATATATATATATATATATATATGACATTTGTAATGTCTTTACTGTTTTTAAACTTCTGTATGTGTAATGTTTACTGTTAATTTTTGTTGTTTTTCACTTTATATATATATTCACTTTGTATGTTGTCTACCTCACTTGATTTGGCAATGTTAACACATGTTTCCCATGCCAATAAAGCCCTTGAATTGAATTGAATTGAAATCTCCGTTTGGAGTGGAAGAGGGGATAGAAACGATCAGAATGAAAGAGGAGGCTGTTATAGGGAAAGAAGAGGAGGAGGATATTACAGTGAAAGGAGAGGAAGAAGCTTTCAGAATGAAAAAGGAGGAAGATGAGGCTGTTATAGGGAAAGAAGAGGAGGAGGGTATTACAGTGAAAGGAGAGACATCTCCGTTTGGAGGGGATAGAGGCTGTCATAGTGGAAGAGGAGGAGGTAGAAGCTATCAGAATGAAAGAGGAGGCTGTTATAGGGAAAGAAGAGGAGGAGGATATTACAGTGAAAGGAGAGGAAGAAGCTTTCAGAATGAAAGAGGAGGCTGTTATAGGGGAAAAAGAGGAAGAGATCTCCATTCTGCCCATATGGTTTAACAGTGATCTCCATGCTGCACCATATGGTTTAATGGTGATCTCCATTCTGCACCATATGGTTTAATGGTGATCTCCATTCTGCACCATATGGTTTAATGGTGATCTCCATTCTGCCCATATGGTTTAATGGTGATCTCCATGCTGCCCATATGGTTTAACAGTGATCTCCATTCTGCACCATATGGTTTAATGGTGATCTCCATTCTGCCCATATGGTTTAACAGTGATCTCCATGCTGCACCATATGGTTTAATGGTGATCTCCATTCTGCACCATATGGTTTAACAGTGATCTCCATTCTGCACCATATGGTTTAATGGTGATCTCCATTCTGCCCATATGGTTTAATGGTGATCTCCATTCAGTCACTGTTAGATGTGACCAGACTATTAAAGCCACTTTGTTAGATGTGACCAGACTAGTAAAGTCACTCTGTGAGATGTGACCAGACTAGTAAAGTCACTCTGTTAGATGTGACCAGACTAGTAAAGCCACTCTGTTAGATGTGACCATACAAGTAAAGTCACTCTGTTAGATGTGACCAGACTAGTAAAGTCACTCTGTTAGATGTGACCAGACTAGTAAAGCCACTCTGTTAGATGTGACCATACTAGTAAAGTCACTCTGTTAGATGTGACCAGACTAGTAAAGTCACTCTGTTAGATGTGACCAGACTAGTAAAGTCACTCTGTTAGATGTGACCAGACTAGTAAAGCCACTCTGTTAGATGTGACCATACTAGTAAAGTCACTCTGTTAGATGTGACCAGACTAGTAAAGTCACTCTGTTAGATGTGACCAGACTAGTAAAGTCACTCTGTTAGATGTGACCAGACTCGTAAAGTCACTCTGTTAGATGTGACCAGACTATTAAAGTCACTCTGTTAGATGTGACCAGACTAGTAAAGTCACTCTGTTAGATGTGACCAGACTATTAAAGTCACTCTGTTAGATGTGACCAGACTAGTAAAGCCACCCTGTTAGATGTGACCAGACTACTAGCGTCCCACCTCACCAACAGCCAGTGAAAGTGCAGGGCGCCAAATTCAAAACAACAGAAATCCCATAATTAAAATTCCTCAAACATACAAGTATTATACACCATTTTAAAGATCAACTTCTTGTAAATCCAGCCATATTGTCCTGTTTCAAATAGGCTTTACGGCGAAAGAACACCAACCGATTATGTTAGGTCAGCGCCTAGTCACAGATAATCATACAGCCATTTTCCAGCCATGGAGAGGGCTCATAAAAGTCAGAAATAGCGATTAAATTAATCACTAACCTTTGGTGATCTTCATCAGATGGCACTCACAGGACTTCATGTTACACAATAAATGCGTGTTTTGTTCGATAAAGTTCATCTTTATGTCCAAAATCCTCATTTGAAATTATTGGCATGTTCAGAAATGCATTGTCTCAAACAAACATCCGGTGAAAGTGCAGAGAGCCACATCAATTAACAGAAATACTCATCATAAACATGGATAAAAGATACAAGTGTTAAACATACGGATACAGATAAACTTCTCCTTAATATAATGTGTTAATGTAATGCTGTGTCAGATTTGAAAAATGCTTTACGGCAAAAGCACACTTTGCGATTATGTTAGGTCAGCTCATAGCCACAGAGAACCATACAGCCATTTTCCAACCAAGGAGAGTGTCACAAAAGTCAGAAATAGCGACTACAATTAATCACTTACCTTTGATGATCTTCATCTGGTGGCACTCCCAGGTCTCCATGTTAGACAATAAATGTTCATCTTTATGTCCAAATACCTCCAATAATATTTCAACCGGACAAAAGCTTTGTCAATAGGAAAGGAGCGTTCACGATCAGGCGCATGGCTGATGAATGGACATTTCCACAGAGCACTTTCAATCAGAGGACAATCTCCCTCATTTTTCAGAGTAAAAGCCTGAAACCATGCATAAAGACTGGTCACATGTAGAAGAACCCATAGAGCTTGTGAACTGGGTCCTAAGTCTTTGTATGGTGGATAGGCTTCCAATGGAAAAACAGCCTTTCAAAATAATAGTACTTCCTGGTTGGATTCTCCTCAGGTTTTCACCTGCCATATCAGTTCTGTTATACTCAGAGACATGATTTAAACAGTTTTGGATACTTTAGAGTGGAAATATGCTTGGGGTCATTGTCCGTTTGGAAGACCCATTTGCAACTAAGCTTTTAACTTCCTGACTGACGTCTTGAGATGTTGCTTCAATATATCCACATAATTTTCCGCCCTCGTGATGCCATCTATTTTGTGAAGTGCACCAGTCTCTCCTGCAGCAAAGCACCCCCACAACATGATGCTGCCACGCCCGTGCTTCACGGGAGCCACCTAGAAAAACTACAAATTCTAGCTCATTTTTCCCAAAACAAGCCTGAAACTCTTTCTAATGACTGTTGACATCTACTGGACGCCCCAGGAAATGCAATCTGGGAGGTAATTCCATTTGATATTCCCATAGAAAATCATTATAAAAAAATATAAATACTTGGGTTGGATTCTCCTCAGGTTTTCGCCGTATCAGTTCTGTTATACTTACAGTTTTGGAAACGTTAGAGTGGAAGATTTAGGCAGTTTAATTTGGGCTTTTCATCCAAAATTCCGAATGCTGCCCCCTACCCTAGTGAAGTTAAAGCCACTCTGTGTACCTCCCTGGTTAGGTTGCAGACGCATGCCAGATCTCATCTTACAACGTCTGAATAGGTATTTAACAGATCAGCTAACCACATCGTATGATATTGCATTCCGATGCCCTACTGCACAGTTAAAGACGTGACACGCAACCATTGGTTGATGCAATGCAACATCTGCACGTCAAGTTGGTCAGGAACTCCACCAAGATCTGTATGATGTCATCATACTATTCATTTACAGCCTCTCTGTCAGATATAAATCATCAGAGTGGGAAACCAACTGACATGGAAACAATGGAGCAAATGTATCACTATCAGAGGGGTGTATTATGACATCATATAGAACTACTCAGACATTTAAAATATTACTTGATTATCAGAGGGGTGTATTATGACATCAGATAGAACTACTCAGACATTCCAAACATCACTTGATTATCAGAGGGGTGTATTATGACATTATATAGAACTACTCAGACATTCCAAACATCACTTGATTATCAGAGGGGTGTATTATGACATCATATAGAACTACTCAGACATTCCAAATCAAGCTTCATCTGTAAAATGTGACCATACTATTTATTTTACAGCCACTCTGTCAGATATAAATCATCAGAGTGGGCCACCAACTGAAATGGGTATGGGGAGAAACACCTCTGGTAGTGGGGTTACTAGGAGTCTGGAAGGTTACCGTTGTGGCTTGTTCCAGCAATGCATTGAAGGGTTCCCGCCAAGGTACGGAGGCCCTCCACAACGTTAAGAAGTAACTTCTTGTGTCTTCCAATGGTGGCTCCTTGGAGGGAAACAATGGAGCAAAATGCATCACATCCAAATAGATTATCTGTAGTGCTGGAGGAATGACACACTCCGATAAACACACAAACACACACATAGCCAGAGTTTAAAAATTATAATTTAATCACAGAGCAGTCTACATTAACACGGGCGTACTGTATATTTAAACTGAAATACTCCATATTCTCAATTCATGTTTTTCTAATAAAAACATACAAATCTATTTTTTGTACAGTTCGATTTCATATGGCATAATCAAAAAACACATTCTTTGTAAAAAAATATATATAAGACAATGGGAGCACTGTAAGTTCTCTGATGATGTGATGTGAAATATCAATTTACAGGTCCTGGGAGCATTGGAAGGCTTATCTCCTGTGTGTGTCCTCATGTCTTTTCAGGTTCGCTAGCGAGGAAAATGTCTTTCTACACTGGGAGCAGTGGTAAGGCTTCTCCCCTGTGTGCAATCTCTTATGTTCTTTCAGGTGACTTAACTGGGCAAAACTCTTTCCACACTGAGAGCAGTGGTAAGGCTTCTCTCCGGTGTGTGTTCTTTGATGACGTTTCAGGTGACCTAACTGTGTAAAACGCTTTGCACACTGGGAGCAGTGGTATGGCTTTTCCCCTGTATGTATTCTCTCATGTTCTTTCAGGTCCCTTGACTGGTTAAAACTCTTTCCACACTGGGAGCAGTGGTATGGCTTTTCTCCTGTATGTATTCTCTCGTGCATTTTCAGTGACCCTATCCGGGTAAAACTCTTTCCACACTGGGAGCAGTGATGAGGTGTATTTCCTGTGTGTGTCCTCTCGTGTCTTTTCAGGCTCGCTGACAAGGAAAAGTTCTTTCCACACTGGGAGCATTGGAAAGGTTTATCGCCTGTGTGCGTCTTCTCATGTATTTTCAGGCATCCTGATGAGGAAAATCTCTTTACACACAAGGAACAGGGGTAAGGCTTGTCTCCTGTATGTATTCTCTCATGCATTTTCAGGGACCCTATCCGGGTAAAACTCTTTGCACACTGGGAGCAGTGGTAAGGTTTATCACCTGTGTGTGTCCTCTCGTGTCTTTTCATGTTCCCTAACTGGGTAAAACTCTTCGCACACTGGGAGCAGTGGTATGGTCTTGCTGGTTTGGCCGTTTCTTCCTCTGGTTCCTCAGAGTCTGGTCTTTCTCCTGCCAAAAACAAACAAAGTGTTTATTTAATCATAGAGACATGAATGAAACTTCCACATGATTCCACATATTTATTCCACATTTTTAATCCAAATCAGATCCATTTTACAGTGTGGCTTTAGAGGAATTCTGGTAACTAGCATTAACGCAATGACTGGAAGTCTACAGGTACAGTAGCATATGCTAAGGTACCTGTATTCCCAATCTGGCCCTCATACCATCATGGTCACCTAATCATCCCCAGTCTACAATTGGCTCATTCATCCCCCATCCTCTCCCCTGAAACTATTCCCCATTTCGTTGGTTTCAATGAGAATGTGTTCTCAGTCAACTTACCTGGTAAAATAAGGGTTAAATAAAATAAGGGTTAAATAAAATAAGGGCTAAATAAAATAAGGGTTAAATAAAATAAGGGTTAAATAAAATAACGGCTAAATAACATAAGAGTTAAATAAAAGAAAGAGGGAAAAAGACATCCAGTCATTTCACTAACACTAGTTATCATTGGCTCACAAAACAACCTCTTAAGTTCCTTCCTACTGCACACAGACACCATAACAATGGTATCCAGGACTGACAGAAAATCAGAATCTCACGGTGTTCCGACATTAAATAACAACACATTCAATGTAGAACTTCACTAGAATGTCCATACAGGGGGATTCCTCACTAAGTGTCATCCTTCTACAGTAGAATGTCCATACAGGGGGATTCCTCACTACGTGTCATCCTTCTACAGTAGAATGTCCATACAGGGGGATTCGTCACGACATGTCATCCTTCTACAGTAGAATGTCCATACAGGGGGATTCCTCACTACATGTCTTTTTTTATTATTATTTTTTTAAACCTTTATTTAACCAGGCAATTCAGTTAAGAACAAATTCTCATTTTCAATGACGGCCTAGGAACAGTGGGTTAACTGCCTGTTCAGGGGCAGAACGACAGATTTGTACCTGGTCAGCTTGGGGGTTTGAACTTGCAACCTTCCGGTTACTGGTCCAACGCTCTAACCACTAGGCTACCCTGCCGCCCCATGCTTCTACAGTAGAATGCCCATACAGGGGGATTCGTCACTACATGTCATGCTTCTACAGTAGAATGCCCATACAGGGGGAGATGAGATGATAATGTAGTAATACAGAGCCTGTTCTTCTATATGGAGATGAGATGATAATGTAGCAATACAGAGCCTGTTCTTCTATTTACAGCTGTTATGGAGATGATAATGTAGCAATACAGAGCTTGTTCTTCTATATGGAGATGAGATGATAATGTAGCAATACAGAGCCTGTTCTTCTATATGGAGATGAGATGATAATGAAGCAATAGAGAGCCTGTTCTTCTATTTACAGCTGTTATGGAGATGATAATGTAGCAATACAGAGCCTGTTCTTCTATTTACAGCTGTTATGGAGATGATAATGTAGCAATACAGATTTACAGCTGTTATGGAGATGATAATGTAGCAATACAGAGCCTGTTCTTCTATTTACAGCTGTTATGGAGATGATAATGTAGCAATACAGAGCCTGTTCTTCTATTTACATCTGTTATGGAGATGAGATGATAATGGAGCCTGTTCTTCCATTTACAGCCAAATTGAATTGCCTTGAGTTTTGTGTTTTTACAGTCTTGTAAAGACAGGGGTGTTTACCGGGACAGGCAATGTGACATGCATCACTTTATTAACAATTTATCAGCGCTGGTTAATAAAGTAGCTGCTGCTTCCCACACGGATCGGATCTGGATCCAACCAGGTCTATACGGAACCGAGACACAAATTTGATTTGTTCACAGGTTATGGACACAGATTGAACATCCTTTGTTTTGGTTTTCTGAAAAAAATGGAGGAATTTCTTTTACATTAATTTATTAGTTAACGTTAAAGAATTGGGCGAAGTTTATATGGTCCCCTTTCAAACAGCTTAAATTATACCACATTCTGGTCAGCAATTGCGTTTAATATCGCCATCGATTCGCTGCAACTGAGCAAGAGACATTCAACCTTTGACCTTGTTGTTGCGATCGTTGTAAATGGTAAATAATTAGTCAATATTTAGCTTATTTAAACTGTTATTCACGGTACATACATCTTTATGTGCACCCAATATCCTTATTCATTTGGGTTTCAACACCTGAGGAAGTGGAAACTCAAATCACATTAGCTAGATCTCTAAATAATAATACTACTCCTCACAGGCCCATGGGCCGTTGGCCATGTCACCTTCATAATATATAAATCACATTAGCTAGATCTCTAAATAATAAAACTACTCCTCACAGGCCCATGGGGCGCCGGCCATGTCACCTTCATAATATATACATCACATTAGCTAGATCCATGTCACCTTCATAATATATACATCACATTAGCTAGATCCATGTCACCTTCATAATATATAAATCACATTAGCTAGATCCATGTCACCTTCATAATATATAAATCATTAGCTATTAGCTAGATCTCTAAATATTAATACTACTCCTAACAGGGGGCCATGGGCCGTTGGCCATGACACCTTCATAATATATAAATCACATTAGCTAGATTGCTACCTCTAAATAATAATACTACTCCTAACAGGCCCATGGGGCGCCGGCCATGTCACCTTCATAATATATTTTTTGTAAGCGTCAATTTTGACCATCCCACCCAACTATAAAACCAACCTGGAAGGGTTTCATAACGGTAATGACAAGAGGGTTTCGTAACGGTAACGACAAGAGGGTTTCGTAACGGTAACAACAAGAGGGTTTCGTAACGGTAACGACAAGAGGGTTTCGTAACGGTAACGACAAGAGGGTTTCGTAACGGTAACGACAAGAGGGTTTAACGACAAGAGGTTTCGTAACGGTAACGACAAGAGGGTTTCGTAACGGTAACGACAAGAGGGTTTAACGGTAACGACAAGAGGGTTTCGTAACGGTAACGACAAGAGGGTTTCGACAAGAGGGTTTCGTAACGGTAATGACAAGAGGGTTTCGTAACGGTAATGACAAGAGGGTTTCGTAACGGTAATGATAAGCTGGTTTCAAAAATGAGCGTTGCATAGATTGCCTTCAAAAAACTGTACTAGAGATTCGGTAACCCAATACATCATCAGACTGTGTCATTTGTTGACACCAATTTCATAATAATAAAATCACTGATCTTAATGATGACCCCTCTTATGTAAGTATTGTAATACCACGCATGTATTCAGATCCAGTCATCGTGGAGGTACTCAGATCCAAAGTCATCGTGGAGGTACTCAGACCCAGAGTCATCGTGGAGGTACTCAGACCCAGAGTCATCGTGGTGGTACTCAGACCCAGAGTCATCGTGGAGGTACTCAGATCCAGAGTCACCGTGGAGGTACTCAGACCCAGAGTCATCGTGGAGGTACTCAGACCCAGAGTCATCGTGGAGGTACTCAGATCCAGAGTCACCGTGGAGGTACTCAGATCCAGAGTCATTGTGGAGGTACTCAGATCCAGAGTCATCGTGGAGGTACTCAGATCCAGAGTCATGGGAGGTACTCATAATAATAATAATAATTATAATAATATAATAATAATATATGCCATTTAGCAGACGCTTTTATCCAAAGCGACTTACAGTCATGTGTGCATACATTCTACGTATGGGTGGTCCCGGGGATCGAACCCACTACCCTGGCGTTACAAGCGCCATGCTCTACCAACTGAGCTACAGAAGGACCACCCATACTCAGACCCAGAGTCATCGTGAAGGTACTGAGTACCTTCATCGTGAAGGTACTCAGATCCAGAGTCATCGTGGAGGTACTCAGATCCAGAGTCATCGTGGAGGTACTCAGATCCAGAGTCATCGTGGAGGTACTCAGATCCAGAGTCATCGCCATTTAGCAGGAGGTACTAAGATCCAGAGTCATCATTCTACGTGGAGGTACTCAGACCCAGAGTCATCGTGGAGGTACTCAGACCCAGAGTCATCGTGGAGGTACTCAGATCCTTCATCGTGGAGGTACTCAGATCCAGAGTCATCGTGGAGGTACTAAGATCCAGAGTCATCGTGGAGGTACTCAGACCCAGAGTCATCGTGGAGGTACTCAGATCCAGAGTCATCGTGGAGGTACTCAGATCCAGAGTCATCGTGGAGGTACTCAGACCCAGAGTCATCGTGGAGGTACTCAGATCCAGAGTCATCGTGGAGGTACTCAGATCCAGAGTCATCGTGGAGGTACTCAGATCCAGAGTCATCGTGGAGGTACTCAGACCCAGAGTCATCGTGGAGGTACTCAGATCCAGTCATCGTGGAGGTACTCAGATCCAGAGTCATCGTGGAGGTACTCAGATCCAGAGTCATCGTGGAGGTACTCAGATCCAGAGTCATTGTGGAGGTACTCAGATCCAGAGTCATCGTGGAGGTACTCAGATCCAGAGTCATTGTGGAGAAGAAACTAGTCTGTGGGCGTGGCGTTTGGACCGGAGCAAGGACATTGGGTAGCCGTCTTGGGTTGCCGATAGTTCATTAGCCTCTGCTGCTCTCTTGGTGTGGTGCAGGTGAAGTACCCCTCTACTGCTCTCTTGGTGTGGTGCAGGTGAAGTACCCCTCTACTGCTCTCTTGGTGTGGTGCAGGTGAAGTACCCCTCTACTGCTCTCTTGGTGTGGTGCAGGTGAAGTACCCCTCTACTGCTCTCTTGGTGTGGTGCAGGTGAAGTACCCCTCTACTGCTCTCTTGGTGTGGTGCAGGTGAAGTACCCCTCTGCTGCTCTCTTGGTGTGGTGCAAGGTGAAGTACTCCTCTACTGCTCTCTTGGTGTGGTGCAGGTGAAGTACCCCTCTACTGCTCTCTTGGTGTGGTGCAGGTGAAGTACCCCTCTACTGATCTCTTGGTGTGGTGCAGGTGAAGTACCCCTCTACTGCTCTCTTGGTGTGGTGCAGGTGAAGTACCCCTCTACTGCTCTCTTGGTGTGGTGCAGGTGAAGTACCCCTCTACTGCTCTCTTGGTGTGGTGCAGGTGAAGTACCCCTCTACTGCTCTCTTGGTGTGGTGCAGGTGAAGTACCCCTCTACTGCTCTCTTGGTGTGGTGCAGGTGAAGTACCCCTCTGCTGCTGTCTTGGTGTGGTGCAGGTGAAGTACCCCTCTACTGCTCTCTTGGTGTGGTGCAGGTGAAGTACCCCTCTACTGCTCTCTTGGTGTGGTGCAGGTGAAGTACCCCTCTGCTGCTCTCTTGGTGTGGTGCAGGTGAAGTACCCCTCTACTGCTCTCTTGGTGTGGTGCAGGTGAAGTACCCTCTGCTGCTGTCTTGGTGTGGTGCAGGTGAAGTACCCCTCTACTGCTCTCTTGGTGTGGTGCAGGTGAAGTACCCCTCTACTGCTCTCTTGGTGTGGTGCAGGTGAAGTACCCCTCTGCTGCTCTCTTGGTGTGGTGCAGGTGAAGTACCCCTCTACTGCTCTCTTGGTGTGGTGCAGGTGAAGTACCCCTCTACTGCTCTCTTGGTGTGGTGCAGGTGAAGAACCAGCATGGAGCCCTAGAGATGTGTTATTGACTGTGACTATGGAACCCTAGAGATGTGTTATTGACTGTGACTATGGAACCCTAGAGATGTGTTATTGACTGTGACTATGGAACCCTAGATATGTGTTATTGACTGTGACTATGGAACCCTAGAGATGTGTTATTGACTGTGACTATGGAACCCTAGAGATGTGTTATTGACTGTGACTATGGACCAGCATGGAATCCTAGATGCAGTTGAGGTCGTAAGTTTTTCAACCACTCCACACATTTATTGTTAACAAACTATAGTTTTGGCAAGTCAGTTAGGACATCTACTTTGTGCATGACACAAGTAAATTTTCCAACATTTGTTTACAGACAGAGTATTTCACTTATAATTCACTGTATCACAATTCCAGTGGGTCAGAAGTTGACTTTGCCTTTAAACAGCTTGGAAAATTCCAGAAAATTATGTCATGGCTTTAGAAGCTTCTGATAGGCTAATTGACATCATTTTAGTCAATTGGCGGTGTACCTGTTGATGTATTTCAAGGCCTACCTTCAAACTCAGTGCCTCTTTGCTTGACATCATGAGAAAATCAAAAGAAATCAGCCAAGACCTCAAAAAAAAAATTGTAGACCTCCACAAACAGCAAAGGACATTGTGAAAATGCTGGAGGAACCAGGTACAAAAGTATCTATATCCACAGTAAAACGAGTTCTATATTGACATAACCTGAAAGGCCGCTCAGCAAGGAAGAAGCCACTGCTCCAAAACTGCCATAAAAAAGCCAGACTACGGTTTGCAACTGCACATGGGGACAAAGATCGTACTTTTTGGAGAAATGTCCTCTGGTCTGATGAAACAAAAATAGAACTGTTTGGCCATAATGACCATCATTATTTTTGGAGGAAAAACGGGGAGGCTTGCAAGCCGAAGAACACCATCCCAACTGTGAAGCACGGGGGTGACAGCATCATGTTGTGTGGGTACTTTGCTGCAGGAGGGACTGTTGCACTTCACTAAATAAATGGCATCAGGAGGAAGGAAAATGATATGGACATATTGAAACAGCATCTCATGACATCAGTCAGGAAGTTAAAGCTTGGTTGCAAACGGGTCTTCCAAATGGACAATGGTCCCAAGCACACTTCCAAAGTTGTGGCAAAATTACTTAACTGGACAACAAAGTCAAGGTATTTGAGTGGCCATCACAAAGCCCTGACCTCAATCCTATAGGTAATGTGTGGGCAGAACTGAAGAAGAGTGTGAGAGCAAGGAGGCCTACAAACCTGACTCAGTTACACCAGCTCTGTCAGGAGGAATGGGCCAAAATTCACCCAACTTATTGTGGGAAGCTTGTGGAAGGCTACCCAAAATGTTTGACCCAAATTAAACAATTTAAAGGCAATGCTACCAAATACTAATTGAGTGTATGTGAACTTCTGACCCACTGGGAATGTGATGAAAGTAATTAAAGCTGAAATAAATTATTCTCTCTACTATTATTCTGACATTTCACATTCTTAATATAAAGTGGTGATCCTAACTGACCTAAGACAGGGCATTTTTACAAGGATTTAATGTCAGGAATTGTGAAAAACTGAGTTTAAATATATTTGGCTAAGGTGTATGTTAGTAAGGTTTCATATCAACAATTTGATTTATATTTTTGAATAAGGTTTCATGTAAAAAAAAAATGATTTTATGTGAGTAAGGTTTCATAAAAACAATATGACTTCAAGTTGCATAAACAAAAACACAAATTCCCAGTCAAAAACACAAGTCAGAACACAGCCTCTCTATTCTCTCATGTGATTTCAGGTCCTCTGACTGAGAAAATGTCTTTCCACATTGAGAACAGTGGAAAGGCTTCTCTCCTGAATGTGTTCTTTCATGTGATTTCAGGTGCTTTAACAGGTTAAAACTCTTCCCACATTGGGAGCAGTGGTAAGACTTCTTTCCAGAGTGTATTCTGTTATGTATTTTCAGGCTCCCTAACTGGGTGAAACTCTTGCCACACTGAGAACATTGGTAAGGTTTTTCTCCTGTGTGTATTCTCTCATGCCTTTTCATGTTAACTAACAAGGTAAAACTCTTTCCACATTGGGAACATTGGTAAGGCTTTTCTCCTGTGTGTATTCTCTCATGCCTTTTCATGTTAACTAACACGGTAAAACTCTTTCCACATTGGGAACATTGGAAAGGCTTTTCTCCCGTGTGTGTCCTCTCATGCTCTTTAAGGTTCCGTAACTTCATAAAAGTCTTTCCACAATGGGAACAGTGGTGTCGTCTTGCTGGTTTGGGAGTCTCTGGTTCTGGTTTCCCTGAAGGACTCTTCCCGCTATCTGAGAATCTCTTCCTACTGGAGTGAGAATCTGGTCTCTTTCCTGCCAAAGACATATTATTGTGTTAAACAAAGACCTGAATGAAACCTGAAACATGATACAACTTTATTTCTATTAGGGTTGCAAAAACCCAGGTAGCTTTTCACAAAAATCCCAAGTTTTCCAGATATCCTGGTTAGAGGTAGAGGTCTTCACGGGTCCAAAAAGTTGGACCTGTTCCCTGGGAAATCCGGGACCTGGGGTTCTACCACCCGGGGATCCGATCCAGGGGACCTGGGGTTCTACCACCCGGATCCAAAAGGGACCTGGGGTTCTAGGGGACCTGGGGTTCTACCACCCGGATCCAAAAGGGACCTGGGGTTCTACCACCCCAAAGGATCCAAATCCAAAAGGGACCTGGGGTTCTACCACCCGGATCCAAAAGGGACCTGGGGTTCTACCACCCGGATCCAAAAGGGACCTGGGATTCTACCACCCCTAAAGGATCCAAAAAAGGACCTGGGGTTCTACCACCCGGATCCAAAAGGGACCTGGGGTTCTACCACCCGTATCCAAAAGGACCTGGGGTTCTACCACCCGGATCCTGGATCAAATCAAATCAAATCAAATTTATTTATATAGCCCTTCGGGTTCTGTAAAAGCCACTCCCTAGATCCAAAAGGGACCTGTGGTTCTCTTCTGGCTGTGCCCAGATCCAAGATAAAGTGACCTGGGGTTCTGGAGCAGCAACAGTCAGGTGGATCCTAAAGGGACCTGGGCTCAGGTCCTCTTACCCAGTCCTCTTCTGGCTGTGCCGGATCCTAAGATGGGACCAGCATGGGAATAATAGTTCTACCACCAGGTGGACGGATCCTCATGAGGTAGTCCTGGGACATGGTCCTGGGGTTCTGGAGCAGCAGCATGGCCAGGTGGACTGGGGACTGAAGGGGATCATGTCTAGTCCTGGGGCATTCTACCACCCGGATCCGATTTACGGGACCTGGAGTTCTAAACAAACTCCCTACCCCCCGGCATAAATACTGGAGGCTGAGACAGGGGGGTCACCTGGAGTTCTACCACCCGGATCCGAACTAACAAAAAGCAGCAGGAAAGTTGTATTTTTAAAAATTACTTTATTATCTGAAGCTGACAAAGTAGGAGAAGAGCGGGAGAGGGGCCGTACTATGAAAGCCTGGGCTACAGTCGACTAATAGCTACCATTACCAGGTTACTTATCAAATAATATTACGTAGTACCTGTCTAAAAACCAGGGAGAAACTAGTTAAGCTACATAGCTAAGGTTAGCTAGCTACTCTAATTCAGGCCGGGAGTGCATACGCTTTCCGATCCTACAGTTACAAACAACAACAACTCCATTCAGACTATTAGGTAGCAGTCTACCTGTTGGCTCTTGGTCGTTGCAGACTATCCTTCTGCTTGACCTTTTATTCCGTCATTTTAATTCCATCTTCTTTTAATTAATCCATTTTTGCTGTTTGCCTACAATCCTTAGTGACTTGACCAGCCACTACTGAAGTGCTTTAGTAGAAGAAAGAGATGGCCCTGAACTGAACGTTGATCCTCCCCATCGGGATTCTGTTTTCTAAACTGAGTTCCTGTCCTGATTGGTTAACATGTCGTGTGGAAGGTCATGCCACGGGAGGAAAACGCAAGGTCATGTGTCTCCTAACTTTTGCCACACAGAGAGGATCTGTACAAATGTCTCTCTACTGCATAAGTCACGTTCAGATCTGTACGGGCCCTTCTCTCTCTACTGCAGAAGTCACGTTCAGGTCTGTACGGGCCCTTCTCTCTCTACTGCAGAAGTCACGTTCAGATCTGTACGGGCCCTTCTCTCTCTACTGGGCCCTTCTCTCTCTCTACTGCAGAAGTCACGTTCAGGTCTTCTCTCTACTGCAGAAGTCACGGGCCCTTCTCTCTCTACTGCAGAAGTCACGTTCAGATCTGTACGGGCCCTTCTCTCTCTCTACTGCAGAAGTCACGTTCAGATCTGTATGGGCCCTTCCGGACCAGTCAGTTAAAATCACACCCTCAGACTGAAGTATGTTGCGAACGATAGAACAGTGGAATAATTCAGTTTGAGCCGACATAGGGAGGAGGTCAGAGACCTGTCCATGTGGTGCCAGGACAACAACCTCTCTCTCAACGTGATCAAGACAGCGTGATCAAGACTAAGGAGATGATTATGGACTACAGGAAAAAGAGGACCGAGCACCCCCCCATTCTCATCGATGGGGCTGCAGTGGAGCAGGTTGAGAGCTTCAAGTTCCTTGGTTTTCCACATCACCAACAAACTAACATGGTCCAAGCACACCAAGACACCTGTGAAGAGGGCACGGTAAAACCTATTCCCCCTCAGGAGACTAAAAATATTTGGCATAGGTCCTCAGATCCTCAAAAGGTCCTACAGCATCACTGCCTGGTACGGCAACTGCTCGGCCTCCGACTGCAAGGCACGACAGAGGGTAGTGCGAACGGCCCAGTAAATCACTGGGACCAAGGTTCCTGCCATCCAGGACCTCTATAATAGGTGGTGTCAGAGGAAGGCCCTAAAAAATGTCAAAGACTCCAGCCATCCTAATAATAGACTGTTCTCTCTGCTACCGCACGGCAAGCAGGACCGGAGCGCCAAGTCTAGGTCCAAGAGGCTTCTAAACAGCTTCAACCCCCAGGCCCCACTATAGGTAGGTGTTATACCAACTGGGATATCTAATAACACTATAGGTAGTTGTTATAACAGGTAGGATATCTAACAACACTACAGGTATTATAACAGGTGGGATATCTAACAACACTACAGGTGTTATAACAGGTGGGATATCTAACAACACTATAGGTATTATAACAGGTAGGATATCTAACAACACTATACACTATAGGTAGGTGTTATAACAGGTAGGATATCTAACAACACTATAGGTATTATAACAGGTGGGATATCTAACAACACTACAGGTGTTATAACAGGTGGGATATCTAACAACACTATAGGTAGGTGTTATAACAACTGGGATATCTAATAACACTATAGGTAGTTGTTATAACAGGTAGGATATTTAAACAACACTATAGGTAGGTGTTATAACAGGTAGGATATCTAACAACACTATAGGTGTTATAACAGTTATCTAACAACACTACTGGGTATATAACTAATATCTACACTATAGGTAGGTGTTATAACAACTGGGATATAACTAATAACACTATAGGTAGGTGTTATAACAGGTAGGATATCTAACAACACTATAGGTGTTAGGTGTTATAACAACTGGTGTTATCTAATAACACTATAGGTATTATAACAGGTAGGATATCTAACAACACTACAGGTGTTATAACAGGTAGGATACCTAACAACACTACATATAACTAATAAACACTATAGGTAGGTGTTATAACAGGTAGGATACCTAACAACACTACAGGTGTTATAACAGGTAGGATACCTAACAACACTACAGGTGTTATAACAGGTGCTATGTCAAAATTAGGGGATATCTAACAACACTTCTTTTATAGTGGATGGGGTTGCTAACAACACTATTGGGGTTATAACACAAACTCTACAGGTTTATAACAGTGGATATCTTTATGTTATAACAGGTAGGATAAATGGGGTGTTATAACAGGTAGGATACCCATGTTTATAACAGGTAGGATATCTAACAACACTATAGACTGTTAACCTAACAACACTACTGCTTTCACCTAACAACACTAGGTTTATAACAGGTGATACAAGCCACTACTGTAAACCCATGTCAAAATTACTGCTTTCACTCTTTGCTATACAAAACTAGGTTTATTTAATTAAATGACAAGCCCTATTGACAAGCTTAACCCCTACTGCTTTCACCTATACAATAGGTTTATTGACAAGCCCTACTTAACCCCTACTGCTTTCACCTATACAATAGGTTTATTGACAAGCCCTACTTAACCCCTACTGCTTTCACCTATACAATAGGTGGTCCTAGCAATAATGAAAGTTACCAGCACAGCACACCCACTGACGATTTTATGAACTTGTTCTCAGTACTGAAATGAGCCTAAAAATGATGCGGTAATGATAAATGTGTGTTTTGGTAAAGAGAGGCCCTCAGCTTCATCTGGAAGAAATAGGAGACAGACATTATGAGTCAGCAAACTACTGACCACATCACTAAAGCCCATTCATGCCTCCATGTTGGTAAGGTAATGGTTCTCTAAGTGTTTACCACATCATTAAAGCCCAACATCTCCATGTTGGTATGGTAATGGTTCTCTAAGTGTTTACCACATCACTAAAGCCCATTCATACCTCCATGTTGGTAAGGTAATGGTTCTCTAAGTGTTTACCACATCACTAAAGCCCAACATTTCCATGTTGGTAAGGTAATGATTCTCTAAGTGTTTACCACATCACTAAAGCCCAACATTTCCATGTTGGTAAGGTAATGGTTCTCTAAGTGTTTACCACATAATTAAAGCCCATTCATGTCTCCATGTTGGTACGGTAATGGTTCTCTAAGTGTTGACCACATCACTAAAGCCCATTCATACCTCCATGTTGGTAAGGTAATGGTTCTCTAAGTGTTTACCACATCACTAAAGCCCAACATTTCCATGTTGGTAAGGTAATGATTCTCTAAGTGTTTACCACATCACTAAAGCCCAACATTTCCATGTTGGTAAGGTAATGGTTCTCTAAGTGTTTACCACATAACTAAAGCCCATTCATGTCTCCATGTTGGTATGGTAATGTGTCTCTAAGTGTTTCTCTAAACATCTCCATGTTGACCCACATCACTAAAGCCCATTCATGTCTCCATGTTGATAAGGTAATGGTTCTCTAAGTGTTTACCACATCACTAAAGCCCATTCATTTCCATGTTGGTATGGTAATGGTTCTCTAAGTGTTTACCACATCACTAAAGCCCATTCATGTCTCCATGTTGGTATGGTAATGGTTCTCTAAGTGTTGACCACATCACTAAAGCCCATTCATACCTCCATGTTGATATGGTAATGGTTCTCTAAGTGTTTACCACATCACTAAAGCCCATTCATGCCTCCATGTTGGTAAGGTAATGGTTCTCTAAGTGTTGACCACATCACTAAAGCCCATTCATACCTCCATGTTGATAAGGTAATGGGTCTCTTATGTTTTTCCCAATCCAATCTTTTTTTGTCATTTCGGTAATGTCAAGGTCAAGTGTCGTAAAGGTGGTGTTTGAGAATAAGATCCTCATTCTGAATGCATAAGTGAAAAACAAACTTGTGCTCATCTCAGGGCTCCTCCACTGGATGATGCATCAGGGGTGAATAAAACTGAATAAAAACAAATATTGGAGTTTTTACAGCAACTTGAACCAGTGTTACGGGAATGAGAAATATGTCCACAATATGTCCACTTACACGTTTTTATACAAATATTAGTAACTTTTACATTTCAATACCTCATCTTCAAACATGTGACCGAACAATCTTCAAGGACTGAAGAGTTTGTGCCCCCGTTTTTAAGACACTACTTACTGGTGTTACTCAGATCTCCCGTCTCTTCTTCCTCCTCTTTCAACGTGACAGTAATCTGCCCCTCCTCTTCTTCCTCTTTCAACGTGACAGTAATCTCCCCCTCCATCTTCACTCCAAAAACTTCTTCCTCCTCTTGTTTAACAGTAACATCCTCCTCCTCTTTCACTCTGAAAGCTTCTTTCTCTTCTTTCACAGTAACAGCCTCCTCTTCTTTCACAGTAACAGCCTCCTCTTCTTTCACTGTAACAGCCTCCTCTTCTTTCACTGTAACTTCCTCCTCCTCTTTCACTCTGAAAGCTTCATTCGCTTCTTCTTTCACAGTAACAGACTCATCCTCTACTTCTTGTTTAACTGTGTCAGCCTCTTCTTCTTTTTCCGTCCAGCAGACCTCCTCTTCTTCAGCAGGAGTGGAGTAGCTAAGTGAACTCATGGTCGGGGATGTTAACTAGCTAGCTACTTAGCATTAGCGATTAGCCTCGTGCAAAGCTAACTTAGCAAGCCAGCTACCTGACAAACAACGTAAATATTAACGTTACATTAAATGGGCCAACAAATAGACACGGCAGAAGTATGTTTAAAACACAGTGACTGTTTTCGATAATGTTGGCTACGGAGGTGGCCGACTAACTGTTGTTACTGTTGATGAAGTGTCCCGTCCACTACATTAGACGTCACACTAGAAGTATCACCTGAAATCTGCACATCGCCATCTGCTGACTGGAGTGGGTAACGCAGTTGTATTTATTATTATTACTATTAGAATGAAAGGCATCTGGTGAAGGTCAACAACATGATATATTACTATTAGAATGAAAGGCTGGGCATCTGGTGAAGGTCAACAACATGATATATTACTATTAGAATGAAAGGCATCAACAACATGATATATTACTATTAGAATGTGAAGGTCAACAACATGATATATTACTATTAGAATGAAAGGCTGGGCATCTGGTGAAGGTCAACAACATGATATATTACTATTAGAATGAAAGGCTGGGCATCTGGTGAAGGTCAACAACATGATATATTACTATTAGAATGAAAGGCTGGGCATCTGGTGAAGGTCAACAACATGATATATTACTATTAGAATGAAAGGCATCTGGTGAAGGTCAAAGGTCAACATGATATATTACTATTAGAATGAAAGGCTGGGCATCTGGTGAAGGTCAACAACATGATATATTACTATTAGAATGAAAGGCTGGACATCTGGTGAAGGTCAACAACATGATATATTACTATTAGAATGAAAGGCATCTGGTGAGGATGATATATTACTATTAGGATAATCTGGTGAAGGTCAACAACATGATATATTACTATTAGGAATACCTAGGATAGGATAAGTAATCCCTCTCACCCCCTCCCCCTAAGTTTTAGATGCACTATTGTTAAGTGACTGTCCCACTGGATGTCATAAGGTGAATGCACCAATTTGTAAGTCGCTCTGGATAAGAGCGTCTGCTAAATGACTTAAATGTAAAATGTAAATGAAAGGCTGGGCATCTGGTGAAGGTCAACAACATGATATATTACTATTAGAATGAAAGGCTTGTATGGAAACCAACATCGTTTCTCTGTCCAATAGAATAACTCCTCTGTCCAATAGAATAACTCCTCTGTCCAATATAATAACTCCTCTGTCCAATAGAATAACTCCTCTGTCCAATAGAATAACTCCTCTTTCCAATAGAATAACTCCTCTGTCCAATAGAATAACTCCTCTTTCCAATAGAGTAACTCCTCTGTCCAATAGAATAACTCCTCTTTCCAATAGAGTAACTCCTCTGTCCAATAGAATAACTCCTCTGTCCAATAGAATAACTCCTCTGTCCAATAGAATAACTCCTCTTTCCAATAGAATAACTCCTCTGTCCAATAGAATAACTCCTCTTTCCAATAGAGTAACTCCTCTGTCCAATAGAATAACTCCTCTGTCCAATAGAATAACTCCTCTGTCCAATAGAATAACTCCTCTTTCCAATAGAATAACTCCTCTGTGCTTGGAATGTAATCCCTTATGCCAGCGAGCTCATTTTAGATGAGGGTATTAACAGTCAGCTACTAGGCATCTACAATAAGAACATACTACTTACCCTTTTGACCAACATTATTGTCCTTTCACAATGTTATGAATGTTAGGGGACATTGGTCCTTCCTCAATGTTATGAATGTTAGGGGACATTGGTCCTTCCTCAATGTTATGAATGTTAGGGGACATTGGTCCTTCCTCAATGTTATGAATGTTAGGGACATTGGTCCTTCCTCAATGTTATGAATGTTAGGGGACATTGGTCCTTCCTCAATGCTGTGAATGTTAGGGGACATTGGTCCATCCTCAATGCTGTGAATTTGAGTGACATTGGACCTTCCTCAATGTTGTGAATTTGAGTGACGTTGCCAATTCTTGTTCCCGAATGTATTTAGATATTTGGTTCTAAAACTTGAACTTGAGGTGCAGAGCATTCATTCAGTATTCAGACCCTTTCACCTTAAATAGACAGAGCATTCATTCAGTATTCAGACTGCTTCACTTTTTCCACATGTTGTTACGTTACAGCCTTGTTCTGAAACGGATTAAACACTTGGTTTTTTTCTCGTCATCAATATACACACAATACTCGATGACAAAGCAAAAACAGGTTGTTTGACATGATGAAATGTATAAAATAAAAATACATATGATATTTACATAAATATCCAGACTCAGTACTTTGTTGAAGCACCTTGAGCAGCAATTACAGCCTTGAGTAATTACATTTACATTTACATTTAAGTCATTTAGCAGACGCTCTTATCCAGAGCGACTTACTAATTCTTGGGTATGACACTACAAGCTTGGCTAATAAAATAATAGTATTTGGGGAGTTTCTCCAATTCTTCTCTGCAGATCCTGCTAAAGCTAACTCTCTCTCCTCTGCTCTCATCCTTCTAGATCTATCGGCTGCCTTCGATACTGTGAACCATCAGATCCTCCTCTCCACCCTCTCCGAGTTGGGCATCTCCGGCGCGGCCCACGCTTGGATTGCGTCCTACCTGGCAGGTCGCTCCTACCAGGTGGCGTGGCGAGAATCTGTCTCCTCACCACGCGCTCTCACCACTGGTGTCCCCCAGGGCTCTGTTCTTGGCCCTCTCCTATTCTCGCTATACACCAAGTCACTTGGCTCTGTCATAACCTCACATGGTCTCTCTTATCATTGCTATGCAGACGACACACAATTAATCTTCTCCTTTCCCCCTTCTGATGACCAGGTGGCGAATCGCATCTCTGCATGTCTGGCAGACATATCAGTGTGGATGACGGATCACCACCTCAAGCTGAACCTCGGCAAGACGGAGCTGCTCTTCCTCCCGGGGAAGGACTGCCCGTTCCATGATCTCGCCATCACGGTTGACAACTCCATTGTGTCCTCCTCCCAGAGCGCCAAGAACCTTGGCGTGATCCTGGACAACACCCTGTCGTTCTCAACCAACATCAAGGCGGTGGCCCGTTCCTGTAGGTTCATGCTCTACAACATCCGCAGAGTACGACCCTGGCTCACACAGGAAGCGGCGCAGGTCCTAATCCAGGCACTTGTCATCTCCCGTCTGGATTACTGCAACTCGCTGTTGGCTGGGCTCCCTGCCTGTGCCATTAAACCCCTTCAACTCATCCAGAACGCCGCAGCCCGTCTGGTGTTCAACCTTCCCAAGTTCTCTCACGTCACCCCGCTCCTCCGTTCTCTCCACTGGCTTCCAGTTGAAGCTCGCATCCGCTACAAGACCATGGTGCTTGCCTACGGAGCTGTGAGGGGAACGGCACCTTAGTACCTCCAGGCTCTGATCAGGCCCTACACCCAAACAAGGGCACTGCGTTCATCCACCTCTGGCCTGCTCGCCTCCCTACCACGGAGGAAGTACAGCTCCCGCTCAGCCCAGTCAAAACTGTTCGCTGCCCTGGCCCCCCAATGGTGGAACAAACTCCCTCACGACGCCAGGACAGCGGAGTCAATCACCACCTTCCGGAGACACCTGAAACCCCACCTCTTTAAGGAATACCTAGGATAGGATAAGTAATCCCTCTCACCCCCCCTTAAGTTTTAGATGCACTATTGTAAAGTGACTGTTCCACTGGATGTCATAAGGTGAATGCACCAATTTGTAAGTCGCTCTGGATAAGAGCGTCTGCTAAATGACTTAAATGTAAATGTAAATGTAAATCCTCTCAAGCACTGTCAGGTTTTCAATTGAGTTCAAGTCTGGGCTCTGTCTTGGCCACTCAGTGACATTCAGAGACTTGGCCCGAAGCCACTCCTGCGTCGTCTTGGCTGTGTGCTTAGGGTCGTTGTTCTGTTGGAAGGTGAACCTTCGCCCCAGTCTGAGGTCCTGAGCGCTCTGGAGTAGATTTTCATCAAGAATCTCTCTGTACTTTTCTCCATTCATCTTTCCCTCGATCACCTCCCTGACCAAGGCCCTTCTCCCCTGATTGGTCAGTTTGGCTAGGAAGAGTCTTGGTGGTTCCAAACTCCTTCCATTTAAGAATGATGGAGGCCACTGTGTTCTTGGGGACCGTCAATGCTGCAGAATGATGGAGGCCACTGTGTTCTTGGGGACCGTCAATGCTGCAGAATGATGGAGGCCACTGTGTTCTTGGGGACCGTCAATGCTGCAGAATGATGGAGGCCACTGTGTTCTTGGGGACCGTCAATGCTGCAGACATGTTTTGGTACCCTTCCATAGATCTGTGCCTCGACACAATCCTGTCTCGGAGCTCTACGTTCAACCTCATGGCTTGGTTTTTGCTCTGACATGCACTGTCAACTGTGGGACCTTATATATACAATCATGTCCAATCAATTGAATTTACCACAGGTGGACTGCCAATGAAGTTGGAGAAACATCTCAAGGATGATCAACGGAAACAGGATGCACCGAAGGTCATTTTCGAGACTCATAGCAAAGGGTCTGAATACTTAAACAAGGTATTTCATCTTTTTTTCTTCTCATTTTTAATACATTTGCAAAATGTAAAATAAAATGTAAAATAAAATGGCTGCTATTTGACCAATAACCCTGCAGGTGGGCGTGGTCTGGCACATAAATCAGTCAAGGATATTCGTATTGTAACAACATTTGGTACACATATTGCAAACACGGTCAAGACTCAATATGTGGTCCTTCTGTAGCTCAGTTGGTAAAGCATGGCGCTTGTACATTTGGTACACACACATGACTGTAAGTCGCTTTGGATAAAAGCGTCTGCTAAATGGCATATGTATTTATTTATTTATTTTATTTTTTTATTTTTTATATATGCAAGAACATTCATATCTACCACATGGTAGTGATCTGTTTGACTCAGAGTATCTACCACATGGTGGTGATATGTTTGACTCAGAGTATCTACCACATGGTGGTGATCTGTTTGACTCAGAGTATCTACCACATGGTGGTGATCTGTTTGACTCAGAGTATCTACCACATGGTGGTGATCTGTTTGACTCAGAGTATCTACCACATGGTGGTGATCTGTTTGACTCAGAGTATCTACCACATGGTGGTGATCTGTTTGACTCAGAGTATCTACCACATGGTGGTGATCTGTTTGACTCAGAGTATCTACCACATGGTGGTGATCTGTTTGACTCAGAGTATCTACCACATGGTGGTGATCTGTTTGACTCAGAGTATCTACCACATGGTGGTGATCTGTTTGACTCAGAGTATCTACCACATGGTGGTGATCTGTTTGACTCAGAGTATCTACCACATGGTGGTGATCTGTTTGACTCAGAGTATCTACCACATGGTGGTGATCTGTTTGACTCAGAGTATCTACCACATGGTGGTGATCTGTTTGACTCAGTGGTGAAATTTGGCACACATGCTCAGGGATATGAGTCTAGCTAACTCAAATTATATTTCAAGACACCACTGGGCTAATTTTGACGAAACTTGGGTGAATGATGTGTTCAAATCAAAATCAAATCAAATTGTATTTGTCACATACACATGGTTAGCAGATGTTAAATGCGAGTGTAGCGAAATGCTTGTGCTTCTAGTTCCGACAATGCAGTGATAATCTTTTGCCATAGATCCGGTATTTGCTAAATTACACTGATTGGCCCAAAGGGGGCGCTGCATCATTCGTGGGGGTCAACATGTTTACTGTTGCCTTTTTTCTATTCAATTCAACTCTCCTTTAATGCTGTATCTGAACAGTGATTGGCTAGGTCTGATAGATCTGAACAGTGATTGGCTAGATCTGAACAGTGATTGGATAGAACTGATAGATCTGAACAGTGATTGGCTAGATCTGATAGATCTGAACAGTGATTGGCTAGATCTGATAGATCTGAACAGTGATTGGCTAGATCTGATAGATCTGAACAGTGATTGGCTAGATCTGATAGATCTGAACAGTGATTGGCTAGATCTGATAGATCTGAACAGTGATTGGCTAGATCTGATAGATCTGAACAGTGATCGGCTAGATCTGAACAGTGATTGGCTAGATCTGATAGATCTGAACAGTGATTGGCTAGATCTGATAGATCTGAAAAGTGATTGGCTAGATCTGATAGATCTGAACAGTGATTGGCTAGATCTGATAGATCTGAACAGTGATTGGCTACATCTGATAGATCTGAACAGTGATTGGCTAGATCTGAACAGTGATTGGCTAGATTTGATAGATCTGAACAGTGATTGGCTAGATCTGATAGATCTTAACAGTGATTGGCTAGATCTGAACAGTGATTGGCTAGATCTGATAGATCTTAACAGTGATTGGCTAGATCTGAACAGTGCGTAAGGCAATTTCATATTAATTCAAGTAGACGAACATATAATATTAAAATGAACAGACTAGGTCTATACTGGTCCTACATGGTGTAACAATACATCATGTATATAATGAACAGACTAGGTCTATACTGCTCCTACATGGTGTAACAATACATCATGTAGATGTATATAATGAACAGACTAGGTCTATACTGGTCCTACATGGTGTAACAATACATCATGTAGATGTATATAATGAACAGACTAACAGACTAGGTCTATACTGGTCCTACATGGTGTAACAATACATCATGTAGATGTATATAATGAACAGACTAGGTCTACACTGCTCCTACATGGTGTAACAATACATCATGTAGATGTATATAATGAACAGACTAGGTCTATACTGGTCCTACATGGTGTAACAATACATCATGTAGATGTATATAATGAACAGACTAGGTCTATACTGCTCCTACATGGTGTAACAATACATCATGTAGATGTATATAATGAACAGACTAGGTCTATACTGGTCCTACATGGTGTAACAATACATCATGTAGATGTATATAATGAACAGACTAGGTCTATACTGCTCCTACATGGTGTAACAATACATCATGTAGATGTATATAATGAACAGACTAGGTCTATACTGCTCCTACATGGTGTAACAATACATCATGTAGATGTATATAATGAACGTCCTCTAGTAGCTAAGTTTTAAAAATAAATTATTTCAATCCAGAAAAATATGTTGCATTCATCAAATCCTTTTTGAAATCATCAACGGTGTTTTCTCTGACATGGTGGAATAACGGAACTCTCAAGACAACTGGGAACTCTGGGAAAAAAACCAAGGTCAAATCACGATGTCAGTGATCTTCAGGTTGGAAAGTCGGGGGTCTATACACACACGTACACGTGGATTTAGTGTTGTAGGGAACACACGTAATATGTTGTAGATATGTGGTAGTAGAGTAGAGGTCTGAGGACACAACCATAATATGTTGTAGATATGTAGTAGTAGAGTAGGGGCCTGAGGACACACTTAATATGTTGTAGATATGTGGTAGTAGAGTAGGGGCCTGAGGGAATACACTTAATATATTGTAGATATGTGGTAGTAGAGTAGGGGCCTGAGGACACACTTAATATGTTGTAGATATGTGGTAGTAGAGGTCTGAGGGAACACACTTAATATGTTGTAGATATGTGGTAGTAGAGTAGGGGCCTGAGGGAACACACGTAATATGTTGTAGATATGTGGTAGTAGAGTAGAGGTCTGAGGACACAACCATAATATGTTGTAGATATGTGGTAGTAGAGTAGGGGCCTGAGGGAATACACTTAATATGTTGTAGATATGTGGTAGTAGAGTAGGGGCCTGAGGACACACTTAATATGTTGTAGATATGTGGTAGTAGAGTAGGGGCCTGAGGGAACACACTTAATATGTTGTAGATATGTGGTAGTAGAGTAGGGGCCTGAGGGAACACACTTAATGTGTTGTAGATATGTGGTAGTAGAGTAGGGGTCTGAGGACACACTTAATGTGTTGTAGATATGTGGTAGTAGAGTAGAGGTCTGAGGGAACACACTTAATATGTTGTAGATATGTGGTAGTAGAGTAGGGGCCTGAGGGAACACACTTAATATGTTGTAGATATGTGGTAGTAGAGTAGGGGCCTGAGGGAACACACTTAATATGTTGTAGATATGTGGTAGTAGAGTAGGGGCCTGAGGGAACACACTTAATGTGTTGTAGATATGTGGTAGTAGAGTAGGGGTCTGAGGACACACTTAATGTGTTGTAGATATGTGGTAGTAGAGTAGGGGCCTGAGGACACAATATGTTGTAGATATGTGGTAGTAGAGTAGAGGTCTGAGGGAACACACTTAATATGTTGTAGATATGTGGTAGTAGAGTAGGGGCCTGAGGGAACACACTTAATATGTTGTAGATATGTGGTAGTAGAGTAGGGGCCTGAGGACACACTTAATATGTTGTAGATATGTGGTAGTAGAGTAGAGGTCTGAGGGAACACACTTAATATGTTGTAGATATGTGGTAGTAGAGTAGGGGCCTGAGGGAACACACTTAATATGTTGTAGATATGTGGTAGAGTAGGGGCCTGAGGACACACTTAATATGTTGTAGATATGTGGTAGTAGAGTAGGGGCCTGAGGACACACTTAATGTGTTGTAGATATGTGGTAGTAGAGTAGAGGTCTGAGGGAACACACTTAATATGTTGTAGATATGTGGTAGTAGAGTAGGGGTCTGAGGGAACACACTTAATGTGTTGTAGATATGTGGTAGTAGAGTAGGGGCCTGAGGGAACACACTTAATATGTTGTAGATATGTGGTAGTAGAGTAGGGGCCTGAGGGAACACACTTAATATGTTGTAGATATGTGGTAGTAGAGTAGGGGCCTGAGGACACACTTAATATGTTGTAGATATGTGGTAGTAGAGTAGGGGCCTGAGGACACACTTAATATGTTGTAGATATGTGGTAGTAGAGTAGGGGCCTGAGGACACACTTAATATGTTGTAGATATGTGGTAGTAGAGTAGGGGCCTGAGGGAACACACTTAATATGTTGTAGATATGTGGTAGTAGAGTAGGGGCCTGAGGACACACTTAATATGTTGTAGATATGTGGTAGTAGAGTAGGGGCCTGAGGACACACTTAATGTGTTGTAGATATGTGGTAGTAGAGTAGGGGCCTGAGGACACACTTAATGTGTTGTAGATATGTGGTAGTAGAGTAGGGGTCTGAGGGAACACACTTAATATGTTGTAGATATGTGGTAGTAGAGGTCTGAGGGAACACACTTAATATGTTGTAGATATGTGGTAGTAGAGTAGGGGCCTGAGGACACACTTAATGTGTTGTAGATATGTGGTAGAAGAGTAGGGGTCTGAGGGAACACACTTAATGTGTTGTAGATATGTGGTAGTAGAGGCCTGAGGGAACACACTTAATATGTTGTAGATATGTGGTAGTAGAGTAGGGGCCTGAGGGAACACACTTAATGTGTTGTAGATATGTGGTAGTAGAGTAGGGGTCTGAGGGAACACACTTAATATGTTGTAGATATGTGGTAGTAGAGTAGGGGCCTGAGGGAACACACTTAATATGTTGTAGATATGTGGTAGTAGAGTAGGGGCCTGAGGACACACTTAATGTGTTGTAGATATGTGGTAGTAGAGTAGGGGTCTGAGGACACACTTAATATGTTGTAGATATGTGGTAGTAGAGTAGGGGCCTGAGGGAACACACTTAATATGTTGTAGATATGTGGTAGTAGAGTAGGGGCCTGAGGACACACTTAATATGTTGTAGATATGTGGTAGTAGAGTAGAGGCCTGAGGAACACACTTAATATGTTGTAGATATGTGGTAGTAGAGTAGGGGCCTGAGGACACACTTAATGTGTTGTGAAATCTGTTATGAAGGTTTTGTAATGTTTTTAAAATGTTTAACTGCCTTAGTTTAGCTGGACACCAGGAAGAGTAGGGGCCTGAGGACACACACTTAATGTGTTGTAGATATGCCTTAGTTTAGCTGGACCCCAAGAAGAGTAGGGGCCTGAGGACACACACTTAATGTGTTGTAGATATGCCTTAGTTTAGCTGGACCCCAGGAAGAGTAGGGGCCTGAGGGAACACACTTAATGTGTTGTAGATATGCCTTAGTTTAGGGAGGAATCCATCATAAATACAAACACAAAGACTTGCGCCACTTACTTACTTAAATAATCGTTGACACTTTGCAATAATGTTACTGGAATTAAAGTCCTACATGTTTTATTACCCAATTAAATTAAACACGGTCCACTCCTAACAATTTGTAAGACTCTTTTTTTTGTGCATAAAAAAATGGACAGAGACCAGTCTGGAAATCAATCAGCAGCGTTTATTCTCCAGAACTGAACATGAAACATTATACAACGGGTTATAAACTGAAAATGACGTCATTAGTCTTCGTTCCGTCTCTTCTCCACACCGGTACAAAGGCTGTATAGTTCTCAAGCCTTCCCACATCCGTCTCCCAACAATTTAGATCATTTATGACCGAGCCAAGGTCTGCCTGTGTAGATCAGCATTCTAGCCAGTCTGACGATAAGTTCATTCATTTCTACCAGTCATTGTTCTAATTCTTGATTATATTTACACACATTATATTCAGTACTGGGATTAAAAGACAATTCATACATATACAGCAACAGAATTAGTATTCTG
>NW_025746410.1:0-40000 GCF_021184085.1 Oncorhynchus gorbuscha
CCCAGACCCATGGACCCTCCCAGGTAAACTGGTGACCCAGACCCATGGACCCTCCCAGGTAAACTGGTGACCCAGACCCAGGGACCCCTCCCAGGTAAACTGGTGACCCAGACCCATGGACCCCTCCCAGGTAAACTGGTGACCCAGACCCATGGACCCCTCCCAGGTAAACTGGTGACCCAGACCCATGGACCCCTCCCAGGTAAACTGGTGACCCAGACCCATGGACCCTCCCAGGTAAACTGGTGACCCAGACCCATGGACCCCTCCCAGGTAAACTGGTGACCCAGACCCATGGACCCCTCCCAGGTAAACTGGTGACCCAGACCCAGGGACCCCTCCCAGGTGACCCAGAAACTGGTGACCCAGACCCATGGACCCTCCCAGGTAAATGACCCAGACCCAGGGACCCTCCCAGGTAAACTGGTGACCCAGACCCAGGGACCCCTCCCAGGTAAACTGGTGACCCAGACCCATGGACCCCCATCATATGTTAGCAACAAAAAAACCCCTCCCAGGTAAATTGACCCAGATCCATCTCCCAGGTCATCAGGTCCCAGGAATTATAATGGCAAGTAGAAGTACTCAACATTTTAAAATTAATATATTTGGTAGATAGTTTCCTTATAGTCTTATAGACATAGTCTATTAGGTTGAAAGGTGTCTCATAGTCTATTAGGTTGCGTGAGAGAAAATGTTGTAGTTTTAAAGATAATTTTCTGCAATTCTATGCATGTTGCCATGGCAAATGCTTTGTTCCTCTGCTCAAACATTCTAACTAAACCAATGGGCATGTGACCTGACCGGCCAATTTATGGGATGTTTGATTCTCCCTGACTCTCTAGCTTTTATTTGATTGTTAGTTCTCAAAGATGGTATTTTTAAATTTTTTATTATATATATTATATAAAATATATTATATATTATAAAATATATTTAAAAATATATATAAAGTTTGTGTCAAACTTAAATGACTCAGATAGAAAACATGCAGAAAATATATTGACCTATACATATATTTATGTATAAATATATTTATAGGTCAATATATTTTCTGCATGTTTTCTATCTGGTTTAAGTCGTTTAAGTTTGACACAAACTTTTTTTTCCATCCCGTAAATGACCACTTGAATGGCCCACCTAAGAGTTTTCTATACAGAAAAAACCCTGTAATTAGCTCCAATTAGTGTAATTTCCTCCATATTAAAGGGCTCGTTCGAGATTTTGACAATGCAGCCCTTCAACTACCTCCCCAGAGTCAGATGAACAGTAACAGCTAGCACGCTAAATGTTCCTGTAGTCTTCCAGTCATTGTGCTAATGCTAGTTAGCATCGGCTCAGTTACCATTGGATCATAAAACCACCTCTTAACTCCCTTCATACTAGATGCAAAGAAATACAAATGGTATCCACTGTGGTATTCTGTTACAGCTAGCGATATTCATAAAGTAATTATTTCTCACCTAAAAAAAATCCCCCAAAATATATATATTTTTTTTCAAAACACATAGCGGAAGACCTGCAGTACCTCCGCGGACCCGTAGGGGGTCGCGGACCCCAGTTTGAAAGCCCTGAGGCTACTACTGGTAAAGGCGTCACTAAGCAACGCCCTGGCCTCGGAGCTACACTAAAGCAGTGAGCATCACAGCTCGCTTGGTGAGTGAGTGAGTGAGTTCACGTTGAAATATAAAATACTTACCAACAGAGCGACGATCAGTCTAGTCGGAAAAGTGATCGACACAGAATAGTCGACCGTCGAATATAACGAACAGGTTTTAATGGTAAAAATGAGCAGCTTGTTTATCGGTATGTTATGTCTATGTTCTCCCTATAACGTTAGTCTACCAGCTCTGTCTCTTCCGCTTCCGATCAGACTAATCGATGTTCTGGACTAAAAGCAACATCTTTTTAAGCCTCTTGTCCGATCCACAAGAATTAATCATAGCTTCTTATATTACCCTGGTTACTGTATCTGTCCTCTCTTTCTTGAATGCCTAAAACACATCTGTGTCTTCTGTTAAAGTAAATCAACCGTTTCCTTACTGTTCTGTCAGCTCTTTATAGTCTACCGGCTCGAGCCGGTCTTCAAGCGGGGGCGCGCAAAAAACTGCTGTAGCCTTTTTCTCAAGAGCGCGCATCCCTGCGTTACGCTTCCACGAGACTGAGCGTTGTCACACTGCAATTACCATTAGATCCGTGAAGTAGTCTGTAGGCCTACGCCTACGTGGAGAAAAGTAGCCTACTGGATGTATATTATAATACTATGATGTATTTCACTTGCTTTGGCAATGTTTATCATGTCAATAAAGCCCCTTAAATTGAAGACAAATAAATTATATCCATCTCTCTCTTATTATTGTATGATTTTTTTTAAAACAGAGTAACCCGTATACATTTCCTTTACATTTTAGGCAAATTAATAAATAGCGGTTATATGTATTTTTACTGGTAAGCCTATGCCTGTTTTGGTTTGCTCCTTCACTCCAGTGACGTAGCCTACTGTAGAGTTTTTGTCGAGAGCGCGCTCTTTGGGGAGCAGACTGATGAAACAGCCTTTCCAGGAGCGCACATGCGGACAGAGGCTCCCTGGCTGGGTGGAACAGGTTTATTCCAGTTCTGAGCCAACAACACTCACTTATTCAACATTTAATATCGCAATAACATACTTATCTAACCGGTGTTTTGCTGCCAGAAATGGATATGAACTAGCCAGGGGTGAGGGTAGTTCTCCAACAATGCACGTGGATAGATGTTCCTTCCTGTGTGAATGTTGGTAGTGGGTCATCATAGGCCCCGCCCCAGTATTATAGGTTAGACTCTAACCTATAATAGAGACACCATTCTTGGGTCGTCACAGCCATTTTTGTTCTTCATTTGAGGTTAGTTTAGGCATAACGTTAGCTGTGTGGTTAATGTTAGGGTTATACGCCCGATTTTATTGTAGAAATATGCGGGTTGTGGTATGACTCTGTGGTTGTGGTAACTAGTGACGACCTTTGTCTTGTCCTCACACTGCCACAACCAGGCTTGATTATAGACTATCGCTAAAAGTACGCGGTGTGGCCTATAGCCTAGTTCTCTAGGCTAGGTTCATTCCATACCTACTGTATTTAACGTGGGAATCCTCAAATTCCGATGTACTGTAAAATAAGACTATTGATAGTGTGATTTGAGTCAATATTAGCAATGGCATCATATACCAGGGATGTGTAGAGTCTGTTGGGAACACACAAGACTGGTCACACACAGAATGTCTATGTCCTCTTTTGTTGACCCAGTCTTGTTAAATGTTTATAGAAAATGCATCCTAAGGAAAAATATGAAAGTGATCAATGCACTTGTCTCCGCTGACCAAACCATTACCTCCCTCGCCAAGTAGTCAGGGGAAATGACGTCGCACCAGCAGCACCGCTGATATTGCGATGAACATGATGCAAGACTTCATAATCACACGGTTACACACAGCATCTGCACGGGTTGGCTTTCATCCCCCATAGCGCGGTAGCTATGCGACCAAAACAGCGGAGACGTTAACCCTCGCGCTTCAACGCTCTTAGTTGTTGCGGAAATTCGTCCACTACGTTTTCACGTTGGACATCTACAATAGAAAGACTCGAAACACCATGATTGGGTAATGAAACCATAATAGTGCATCTAACCTAAGGTCTGGGAGCCTATCTATAAAGAATCTCAAAGTCCTAGGAATCTCGTTAAACCTGTTTTACGACAACAACAACTCCCAGCTCATAGTAGATTTAAAGATGACATTTAAACACTGCAAAGACAAACTCTGAGCCAGGAGTAAAAATCAATTTATAAAAGTTGATCTCCGCTGGTAATCACGACAGTTTAAGGTACCGCAAAGGTTATATAGCGATGACGCTCATTGACATTGTTGCAAATGATGGGGAATAACCAATCGTAATGAGGCGTCGCCAGCTGTTAACTCCACAGCTTCAGACAAGGACAGTGTACATCAAATGTTGTCATGGTAAAACGTTGATCTCATTTTCGCCTGAACAAGATCGCTTTGCCTACTCTTAATTATTGCCTAATATGTTGGGATGCATCACTTTTTAATTATTATTATTAATTTTTTTACAATTGTGATGGTTGTTAAAAAGCGGATTTTTAAAAATATAATACCGTTATGTCAACACACTCGCCTCTCACCGGTTTAACAACTCTAAATCGCTTTTGACACAGTAGGCATCAATTAAGTCACTTGCTGATAATGTTGCATGCAACGTTTGAAAGGTCTATAATTTTAATCGAACACAATCAAATGTTACATAAGATGTCTTCAATTGACCAATTTAGACATCTTTTTTAACATCGTGATGTTGCGCTCCAAAGGGCTACATTGAAATAACATGATGAAGGTAATTCAATAAACGAAAGAAAAACGACACCACTGACTCGGTGCATGTTTTTCTATTGTTACGACACCTGCTGGTAACTGTTAACTGGTTAGGACAGCTCACGAGGTGTCCTAAATATCTGCCGACTACAGTCGGATTTGTCCCATTCTTCATCAAACCATTTGTCATTGTTGTTCATTTCTTAGGTTGTCTGCCTCTCTCTCTGTCTCTGTCTCTCTGTCTCTGTCTCTCTGTCTCTCTCTTTCTCTGTCTCTCTCTCTGTCTCTCTCTCTCTCTCTCTCTCTCTCTCTCTCTCTCTCTCTCTGTCTCTCTCTCTCTCTGTCTCTCTCTCTCTGTCTCTCTCTGTCTTTGTCTCTCTCTATCTCTGTCTCTCTCTTTCTCTGTCTGTCTCTCTCTGTCTCTCTTTCTCTGTCTCTCTCTCTCTGTCTCTCTCTCTTTCTCTGTCTCGCTCTCTCTCTCTGTCTCTGTCTCTCTGTCTCTCTCTTTCTCTGTCTCTGTCTCTGTCTCTGCTCTCTCTCTGTCTCTCTCTCTCTCTCTCTTTCTCTGTCTCTCTCTCTTTCTGTCTCTCTCTGTCTCGTCTCTCTCTCTTCTCTCTCTCTCTCTCTCTCTGTCTCTTTCGCTCTCTCTCTGTCTCTGTCGCTCTCTCTCTGTCTCTCTCTCTCTGCTTCTCTCTGTCTCTGTTGCTCTCTCTCTGTCTCTCTGTCTCTCTCTCTCTGCTTCTCTCTCTCTCTCTGTCGCTCTCTCTCTCTGTCGCTCTCTCTCTCTCTCTCTCTCCCTCTCTGCTTCTCTTTCTCTCTCTGTCGCTCTCTCTCTGTCGCTCTCTCTCTGTCGCTCTCTCTCTGTCGCTCTCTCTCTGTCGCTCTCTCTCTCTCTCTTTAATTTTTTATTTAGGAGCCAGAGGCAGTGGCTCGTGTGAGGCATGTGTAACACTAATGAGTCAGCAGTCTCTCTCTCTGTTCCTCTCTCTCTGTTCCTCCTCTCTCTCTGTTCCTCTCTCTCTGACTCTCTCTGTTCCTCTCTCTCTCTGTCTCTCTCTCTCTCTTTTATTTAGGAGGCAGTGGCTCGTGTGAGGCATGTGTAACACTAATGAGTCAGCAGTCTCTCTCTCTGTTCCTCTCTCTCTGTTCCTCTCTCTGACTCTCTCTCTCTGTTCCTCTCTCTCTGACTCTCTCTCTCTCTGTTCCTCTCTCTCTGTTCCTCTCTCTGTTCCTCTCTCTCTGTTCCTCTCTCTCTGTTCCTCTCTCTGTTCCTCTCTCTGTTCCTCTCTCTCTGTTCCTCTCTCTGTACCTCTCTCTCTGTACCTCTCTCTCTGTTCCTCTCTCTCTGTTCCTCTGTCTCTGTTCTGCTCTCTGTCCCTCTCTCTGTTCCTCTCTCTGTCCCTCTCTCTGTTCCTCTCTCTGTCCCTCTCTCTGTTCCTCTCGCTCTGTTCCTCTCTCTTTTCCTCTCTCTCTGTTCCTCTCTCTCTGACTCTCTCTCTGACTCTCTCTCTGACTCTCTCTGTTCCTCTCTCTCTCTTCTCTCTCTCTCTGTTCCTCTCTCTTCTCTCTGACTCTCTCTGTTCCTCTCTCTCTCTTCTCTCTCTCTCTGTTCCTCTCTCTTCTCCCTGTTCCTCTCTCTCTTCTCTCTCTCTCCCTGTTCCTATCTCTCTCTCTGTTCCTCTCTCAACAGACTCAGTGGCATGTGCAGTGCAACACTGATGAGTCAACAGTCAGGTCATTATTAACCTAAGGCCTAGTCGTATCGGGTTGCAAAATTCCAGTAATTTGACCCAAAGTCACTGGTTTTCAAGAAATCCTGGTTGGAGGATTCCAGGATTTTGTCCTTAATCCCTCATAATATATATATATATATATATATTGGACACATATTTAACCCCTTATTTCTCCTTTCTTCCATTTGTTTGTATGGGTTTACCTTCAGACGAGTCCCGTGATACTTGTGGGGGTCGTAGAGTCAAACGGAGAACATCATCATGTTTGGGAGAGTCTCCCCTTTCCATAGTAGCGTCATATTAGTTCGGTGAGTTGACCGATTTTAGGGATATCTCATGGTCTTACCGACACCGTCGTAGCTCAGCCACCTTTCACTGCCGATGGGAAAGGTCGACAGGCTGATGTGATGGGTTGAGGCTCAGTCACCTTCCACTGCCGATGCGGAAGGTCGGCAGGCTGATGTGATGGGTTGAGGCTCAGTCACCTTCCACTGCCGATGCGGAAGGTCGGCAGGCTGATGTGATGGGTTGAGGCTCAGTCACCTTCCACTGCAGATGCAGAAGGTAGACAGGCTGATGTGATGGGTTGAGGCTCAGTCACCTTCCACTGCCGATGCGGAAGGTCGACAGGCTGATGTGATGGGTTGAGGCTCAGCCACCTTCCGATGCAGAAGGTCGACAGGCTGATGTGATGGGTTGAGGCTCAGCCACCTTCCGATGCAGAAGGTCGACAGGCTGATGTGATGGGTTGAGGCTCAGCCACCTTCCACTGCAGATGCAGAAGGTCGACAGGCTGATGTGATGGGTTGAGGCTCAGCCACCTTCCACTGCAGATGCAGAAGGTCGACAGGCTGATGTGATGGGTTGAGGCTCAGCCACCTTCCACTGCAGATGCGGAAGGTCGACAGGCTGATGTGATGGGTTGAGGCTCAGCCACCTTCCACTGCAGATGCGGAAGGTCAACAGGCTGATGTGATGGGTTGAGGCTCAGCCACCTTCCACTGCCGATGCGGAAGGTCAACAGGCTGATGTGATGGGTTGAGGCTCAGCCACCTTCCACTGCCGATGCAGGAAGGTCGACATAGGCTGATGTGATGGGTTGAGGCTCAGCCTCTACAAATAAACAACAACTGATATCTCAAGTTTAAACTGACTGATTGTGAAGGGGATTTTTTAAATGATGTTGCTTAGATAGATGCGTCAATGGACTCTTAAGGATTTGAAATCACTACAAGGCTGCCGGTTAGAGCAGTATGGATGCTGTCTTAATTGGCCTGTCACCTCACCACCATCAACCACACACTGCTACTCCCGAGTCTAAGGCACTGCGTCTCAGTGCTAGAGGCGTCACTATAGACCCTGGTTCGATTCCAGGCTGTATCATAACTGGCCGTGATTGGGAGTTACAGAAAGACTACATTTGAAGGCCTTTTCTACATAGCTTCAATTCTGATTTTTTTCTGTCACTAATTGGTCTTTTGACCAATCAGATGAGCTTTGAAAATATCTGTTGTGAAAGATCTGATGTGATTGATCAAAATACCAATTCGTTTTTTTTTTAAATATCTGAATTTGGCTGCCTGTGTAAACACAGATGCTGATTTAAGGTCCTATTCGTCCCTCTAATGGTGAAGGTTTAGGTAAGCTGATATGAGTTCTGTGGCTAATTCTATACAAGGATAGATTGGCTACTACATCCAAGGCTGTGTGTGGACTCAGTGGTCTAATAATATAACATCTGTCCCAAACATTCCTCTCTTCCTCCCTTCCTTCCCTTCTCTCTCCTCGCCCTCTCCTCTCCTCTCCTCTCCTCTCCTCTCCTCTCCTCTCCTCTCCTCTCCTCTCCTCCCTCCCTCCCTCCCTCCCTCCTCCCCTCCTCTCCTCTCCCATTAAAGATAAATAACCACTCAAGTCATGCGATTTGCATAATTCCATTCCTACTTCAGTCAACTTCTTTATTTGTTTGTTTCTGTGTAGTTTATATTTTTTTGGTCTTGTGCAATCTGCAAACCGTCGCACTTTTACAAATGATATCATCGGGACGTACATACAAAAGGACCTGCTGGTTCGTGTCCAATAGGCATGTAAACATTTAATAAGTATCAATACATCCAAATACACAGATTTAAAACAAAATAAACATCATAATAAAAACTGTTAATCTCTTTTACGATTAAATACCATAATGTTAATAATAATAATAATAATATCAACAATCGTAATACATAGTTATGATGACGCTATAATTAAACAATTTCATTATTCTATTATATAAAATGTTGTCAAGTAATGCATGTAGCTATAAAAAACAAACCGTGGTTATATTTGCGACATGTCAGTTATGCACGTGGTACAGGAGAGTATTAACAGAACACAGACGGATCACACACCTGGTCTCTAATACTTCCACTGCTCTACCAAGGTGCCCTCTGACACAGAGCCTTTGGGACCTTGATTTAGTTTGTCCTCTTGGGAATATTCAGATCGGTTTCATTGGTTCCATTTTACAGGAAACACTAAACCCAACTTTTTTTTTGTTGTTGTTGGTTAGTGTGCCACCAACTAAATTTCGCTCTGCCCAGAGTACCCCTGAAGTACCCCCTTCATGTGCGTTTTGACCAGTAGGCCCATGGTCTCATGAGTCTTACATTTACATTACATTTAAGTCATTTAGCAGACGACTTAAATGTAATGTTCTTCTCTAGTACCCCCTCTAGTACCCTCTCCGAGTACCCCTGGGTTGGGAACCACTGAACTAAACTAAGCACAGCTCTGGACTGTGTACCAAATTGCACTATATTCCCTATATAGTGCATTACATTTGATCAGAGCCCTATGGTCCTGGTCTAAAGTAGTGCACTAAATAGGGAATAGGGTGCCTTTTTAGGACATAATGGTATTTGAGTGTTTGACATTATATATTTGACCCAGGACTGTAACACACCGGTTCACAAACAGTCCTGCCCCCCCCCCCCCAATTAGAAATCATTATTATTGTTATTTATTTATTTTTAAATCACTAAATTCAGAAAAATAACTTAGCACCCTAAAATGAGAATCTTTTCCCCCCCTGGTTTATATAGTCCTGTTCCTCTCTGACTCTCTCTCTGGGTAACGGTTCCCCTGGTTTATATAGTCCTGTTCCTCTCTGACTCTCTCTCTGGGTAACGGTTCCCCTGGTTTATATAGTTCTGTTCCTCTCTGACTCTCTCTCTGGGTAACGGTTCCCCTGGTTTATATAGTCCTGTTCCTCTCTGACTCTCTCTCTGGGTAACAGTTCCCCTGGTTTATATAGTCCTGTTCCTCTCTGACTCTCTCTCTGGGTAACGGTTCCCCTGGTTTATATAGTCCTGTTCCTCTCTATCTGACTCTCTCTCTGGGTAACGGTTCCCCTGGTTTATATAGTCCTGTTCCTCTCTATCTGACTCTCTCTCTGGGTAACGGTTCCCCTGGTTTATATAGTCCTGTTCCTCTCTATCTGACTCTCTCTCTGGGTAACGGTTCCCCTGGTTTATATAGTCCTGTTCCTCTCTGACTCTCTCTCTGGGTAACGGTTCCCCTGGTTTATATAGTCCTGTTCCTCTCTCTCTGGGTAACGGTTCCCCTGGTTTATATAGTCCTGTTCCTCTCTATCTGACTCTCTCTCTGGGTAACGGTTCCCCTGGTTTATATAGTCCTGTTCCTCTCTATCTGACTCTCTCTCTGGGTAACGGTTCCCCTGGTTTATATAGTCCTGTTCCTCTCTGACTCTCTCTCTGGGTAACGGTTCCCCTGGTTTATATAGTCCTGTTCCTCTCTATCTGACTCTCTCTCTGGGTAACGGTTCCCCTGGTTTATATAGTCCTGTTCCTCTCTGACTCTCTCTCTGGGTAACGGTTCCCCTGGTTTATATAGTCCTGTTCCTCTCTCTCTGGGTAACGGTTCCCCTGGTTTATATAGTCCTGTTCCTCTCTCTCTGGGTAACGGTTCTCCTGGTTTATATAGTCCTGTTCCTCTCTATCTGACTCTCTCTCTGGGTAACGGTTCCCCTGGTTTATATAGTCCTGTTCCTCTCTGACTCTCTCTCTGGGTAACGGTTCCCCTGGTTTATATAGTCCTGTTCCTCTCTCTCTGGGTAACGGTTCCCCTGGTTTATATAGTCCTGTTCCTCTCTGACTCTCTCTCTGGGTAACGGTCCCCCTGGTTTATATAGTCCTGTTCCTCTCTGACTCTCTCTCTGGGTAACGGTTCCCCTGGTTTATATAGTCCTGTTCCTCTCTATCTGACTCTCTCTCTGGGTAACGGTTCCCCTGGTTTATATAGTCCTGTTCCTCTCTATCTGACTCTCTCTCTGGGTAACGGTTCCCCTGGTTTATATAGTCCTGTTCCTCTCTGACTCTCTCTGGGTAACGGTCCCCTGGTTTATATAGTCCTGTTCCTCTCTGACTCTCTCTGGGTAACGGTTCCCCTGGTTTATATAGTCCTGTTCCTCTCTGACTCTCTCTCTGGGTAACGGTTCCCCTGGTTTATATAGTCCTGTTCCTCTATCTGACTCTCTCTCTGGGTAACGGTTCCCTGGTTTATATAGTCCTGTTCCTCTCTATCTGACTCTCTCTCTGGGTAACGGTTCCCCTGGTTTATATAGTCCTGTTCCTCTCTGACTCTCTCTCTGGGTAACGGTTCCCCTGGTTTATATAGTCCTGTTCCTCTCTGACTCTCTCTCTGGGTAACGGTTCCCCTGGTTTATATAGTCCTGTTCCTCTCTGACTCTCTCTCTGGGTAACGGTTCCCCTGGTTTATATAGTCCTGTTCCTATCTGACTCTCTCTCTGGGTAACGGTTCCCCTGGTTTATATAGTCCTGTTCCTCTCTATCTGACTCGCTCTCTGGGTAACGGCTCCCCTGGTTTATATAGTCCTGTTCCTCTCTGACTCTCTCTCTGGGTAACGGTTCCCCTGGTTTATATAGTCCTGTTCCTCTCTATCTGACTCTCTCTCTGGGTAACGGTTCCCCTGGTTTATATAGTCCTGTTCCTCTCTCTCTGGGTAACGGTTCCCCTGGTTTATATAGTCCTGTTCCTCTCTCTCTGACTCTCTCTCTGGGTAACGGTTCCCCTGGTTTATATAGTCCTGTTCCTCTCTGACTCTCTCTCTGGGTAACGGTTCCCCTGGTTTATATAGTCCTGTTCCTCTCTATCTGACTCTCTCTCTGGGTAACGGTTCCCCTGGTTTATATAGTCCTGTTCCTCTCTCTCTGGGTAACGGTTCCCCTGGTTTATATAGTCCTGTTCCTCTCTGACTCTCTCTCTGGGTAACGGTTCCCCTGGTTTATATAGTCCTGTTCCTCTCTGACTCTCTCTCTCTGGGTAACGGTTCCCCTGGTTTATATAGTCCTGTTCCTCTCTGACTCCCTCTCTCTGGGTAACGGTTCCCCTGGTTTATATAGTCCTGTTCCTCTCTATCTGACTCTCTCTCTGGGTAACGGTTCCCCTGGTTTATATAGTCCTGTTCCTCTCTATCTGACTCTCTCTGGGTAACGGTTCCCCTGGTTTATATAGTCCTGTTCCTATCTGACTCTCTCTCTGGGTAACGGTTCCCCTGGTTTATATAGTCCTGTTCCTCTCTCTCTGACTCTCTCTCTGGGTAACGGTTCCCCTGGTTTATATAGTCCTGTTCCTCTCTATCTGACTCTCTCTCTGGGTAACGGTTCCCCTGGTTTATATAGTCCTGTTCTTCTCTGACTCTCTCTCTGGGTAACGGTTCCCCTGGTTTATATAGTCCTGTTCCTCTCTGACTCTCTCTCTGGGTAACGGTTCCCCTGGTTTATATAGTCCTGTTCCTCTCTGACTCTCTCTCTGGGTAACGGTTCCCCTGGTTTATATAGTCCTGTTCCTATCTGACTCTCTCTCTGGGTAACGGTTCCCCTGGTTTATATAGTCCTGTTCCTCTCTCTCTGACTCTCTCTCTGGGTAACGGTTCCCCTGGTTTATATAGTCCTGTTCCTCTCTATCTGACTCTCTCTCTGGGTAACGGTTCCCCTGGTTTATATAGTCCTGTTCCTCTCTGACTCTCTCTCTGGGTAACGGTTCCCCTGGTTTATATAGTCCTGTTCCTCTCTGACTCTCTCTCTGGGTAACGGTTCCCCTGGTTTATATAGTCCTGTTCCTCTCTGACTCTCTCTCTGGGTAACGGTTCCCCTGGTTTATATAGTCCTGTTCCTCTCTATCTGACTCTCTCTCTGGGTAACGGTTCCCCTGGTTTATATAGTCCTGTTCCTCTCTATCTGACTCTCTCTGGGTAACGGTTCCCCTGGTTTATATAGTCCTGTTCCTCTCTGACTCTCTCTCTGGGTAACGGTTCCCCTGGTTTATATAGTCCTGTTCCTCTCTGACTCTCTCTCTGGGTAACGGTTCCCCTGGTTTATATAGTCCTGTTCCTCTCTGACTCTCTCTCTGGGTAACGGTTCCCCTGGTTTATATAGTCCTGTTCCTCTCTCTCTGACTCCCTCTCTGGGTAACGGTTCCCCTGGTTTATATAGTCCTGTTCCTCTCTGACTCTCTCTCTGGGTAACGGTTCCCCTGGTTTATATAGTCCTGTTCCTCTCTGACTCTCTCTCTGGGTAACGGTTCCCCTGGTTTATATAGTCCTGTTCCTCTCTGACTCTCTCTCTGGGTAACGGTTCCCCTGGTTTATATAGTCCTGTTCCTCTCTGACTCTCTCTCTGGGTAACGGTTCCCCTGGTTTATATAGTCCTGTTCCTCTCTGACTCTCTCTCTGGGTAACGGTTCCCCTGGTTTATATAGTCCTGTTCCTCTCTGACTCTCTCTCTGGGTAACGGTTCCCCTGGTTTATATAGTCCTGTTCCTCTCTGACTCTCTCTGGGTAACGGTTCCCCTGGAAGTCCTGTGGTTCCAGACCAGGTGTCAGTGTGTTCTAACGTGTACCACAGACACCTGTCTGTCTGTCCTCCCGCCTGTGGTTCCAGACCAGGTGTCAGTGTGTTCTAACGTGTACCACAGACACCTGTCTGTCTGTCTGTCCTCCCGCCTGTGGTTCCAGACCAGGTGTCAGTGTGTTCTAACGTGTACTACAGACACCTGTCTGTCTGTCCTCCTGTCCTTCCCTCACAGACGACGCCCCTGGCCACCTCGAGTTCCGTCGCGGCACCAATTTATCTACCAAAAAACACCAAAACAGACCGGGGTCAGGGGTCAGGTTGAATGGTTTTTGGTCATAGTCTTGTTATAATAGAGACAACAGGGTTAAGGTTCCTTCCATATCATTTCAGGCTGAGTCCCAAATGGTATCCTGTTCCCTGTATAGTGCACTACTTTTAACCAGAGCCCTATTTCCTATATGGTGAACTACCAGGGTCAAAAGTAGTGCACTATATAGGGAATAGGGTGCCATTGGCCATAGGGCTCTAGTCAAAAGTAGTGCACTATATAGGGAATAGGGTGCCATTTGGGATGCGACCCTCAGTCAATTCAATGTCATTCCTGACTCTGAGAGAGACTAAAGATGTCCACCTTTACCAACATCAACATCAAGGGGGGGTGTTATAGGAAACCCTCCACTAACTAAGATAAATCCTGTGATTAATGCTCTTAGACAAGGTTTATCTAGGACCAGACACATGGGACAGACTAGACAGAGGTTTAACAGACCTCCTTATTCCTTATGAAACACACAGTCATGCCAAGACGTTTCAAAACAACATCGTTATTGTGGTATGGTCACGTGGTCATGTATCACGGCTCCCCTTCTCAGAGAATGTGACAGAACAACAGGTTGACATTCATTTCAATAGGACATAGAAACTAGTAGGGCTTCACAAAGGCAGTGTTTTCCCAACCTCTCCTCGGCAACCACCAGCCTGTCCATGTATTATCCCAACCTCTCCTCGGCAACCACCAGCCTGTCCATGTATTATCACCTCTCCTCGACAACCCCCAGCCTGTCCTCTCCTCGGCAACCACCAGCCTGTCCATGTATTATCACCTCTCCTCGACAACCCCCAGCCTGTCCATGTATTATCACAACCTCTCCTCGGCAACCACCAGCCTGTCCTCTCCTCGGCAACCACCAGCCTGTCCATGTATTATCACCTCTCCTCGGCAACCACCAGCCTGTCCTCTCCTCGACAACCACCAGCCTGTCCATGTATTATCACAACCTCTCCTCGACAACCACCAGCCTGTCCTCTCCTCGACAACCACCAGCCTGTCCATGTATTATCACCTCTCCTCGGCAACCACCAGCCTGTCCTCTCCTCGGCAACCACCAGCCTGTCCATGTATTATCACCTCACCTCGACAACCACCAGCCTGTCCTCTCCTCAACAACCACCAGCCTGTCCATGTATTATCACAACCTCTCCTCGACAACCACCAGCCTGTCCTCTCCTCGACAACCACCAGCCTGTCCATGTATTATCACCTCTCCTCGGCAACCACCAGCCTGTCCTCTCCTCGGCAACCACCAGCCTGTCCATGTATTATCACCTCACCTCGACAACCACCAGCCTGTCCTCTCCTCAACAACCACCAGCCTGTCCATGTATTATCACAACCTCTCCTCGACAACCACCAGCCTGTCCTCTCCTCGACAACCACCAGCCTGTCCATGTATTATCACCTCTCCTCGGCAACCACCAGCCTGTCCTCTCCTCGACAACCCCCAGCCTGTCCTCTCCTCGACAACCCCCAGCCTGTCCTCTCCTCGGCAACCACCAGCCTGTCCATGTATGATCACCTCTCCTCGACAACCACCAGCCTGTCCTCTCCTCGGCAACCACCAGCCTGTCCATGTATTATCACCTCTCCTCGACAACCACCAGCCTGTCCTCTCCTCGGCAACCACCAGCCTGTCCTCTCCTCGGCAACCACCAGCCTGTCCATGTATTATCACCTCTCCTCGACAACCCCCAGCCTGTCCATGTATTATCACCTCTCCTCGACAACCACCAGCCTGTCCATGTATTATCACCTCTCCTCGACAACCCCCAGCCTGTCCATGTATTATCACCTCCTCGACAACCACCAGCCTGTCCATGTATTATCACAACCTCTCCTCGACAACCACCAGCCTGTCCTCTCCTCGACAACCACCAGCCTGTCCTCTCCTCGGCAACCACCAGCCTGTCCATGTATTATCACAACCTCTCCTCGACAACCACCAGCCTGTCCTCTCCTCGGCAACCACCAGCCTGTCCATGTATTATCACAACCTCTCCTCGACAACCCCCAGCCTGTCCATGTATTATCACAACCTCTCCTCGACAACCACCAGCCTGTCCATGTATTATCACAACCTCTCCTCGACAACCACCAGCCTGTCCATGTATTATCACAACCTCTCCTCGACAACCACCAGCCTGTCCTCTCCTCGGCAACCACCAGCCTGTCCATGTATTATCACCTCTCCTCGGCAACCACCAGCCTGTCCTCTCCTCGACAACCACCAGCCTGTCCATGTATTATCACAACCTCTCCTCGACAACCACCAGCCTGTCCTCTCCTCGACAACCACCAGCCTGTCCATGTATTATCACCTCTCCTCGGCAACCACCAGCCTGTCCTCTCCTCGGCAACCACCAGCCTGTCCATGTATTATCACCTCACCTCGACAACCACCAGCCTGTCCTCTCCTCAACAACCACCAGCCTGTCCATGTATTATCACAACCTCTCCTCGACAACCACCAGCCTGTCCTCTCCTCGACAACCACCAGCCTGTCCATGTATTATCACCTCTCCTCGGCAACCACCAGCCTGTCCTCTCCTCGGCAACCACCAGCCTGTCCATGTATTATCACCTCACCTCGACAACCACCAGCCTGTCCTCTCCTCAACAACCACCAGCCTGTCCATGTATTATCACAACCTCTCCTCGACAACCACCAGCCTGTCCTCTCCTCGACAACCACCAGCCTGTCCATGTATTATCACCTCTCCTCGGCAACCACCAGCCTGTCCTCTCCTCGACAACCCCCAGCCTGTCCTCTCCTCGACAACCCCCAGCCTGTCCTCTCCTCGGCAACCACCAGCCTGTCCATGTATGATCACCTCTCCTCGACAACCACCAGCCTGTCCTCTCCTCGGCAACCACCAGCCTGTCCATGTATTATCACCTCTCCTCGACAACCACCAGCCTGTCCTCTCCTCGGCAACCACCAGCCTGTCCTCTCCTCGGCAACCACCAGCCTGTCCATGTATTATCACCTCTCCTCGACAACCCCCAGCCTGTCCATGTATTATCACCTCTCCTCGACAACCACCAACCTGTCCATGTATTATCACCTCTCCTCGACAACCCCCAGCCTGTCCATGTATTATCACCTCTCCTCGACAACCACCAGCCTGTCCATGTATTATCACAACCTCTCCTCGACAACCACCAGCCTGTCCTCTCCTCGACAACCACCAGCCTGTCCTCTCCTCGGCAACCACCAGCCTGTCCATGTATTATCACAACCTCTCCTCGACAACCACCAGCCTGTCCTCTCCTCGGCAACCACCAGCCTGTCCATGTATTATCACAACCTCTCCTCGACAACCCCCAGCCTGTCCATGTATTATCACAACCTCTCCTCGACAACCACCAGCCTGTCCATGTATTATCACAACCTCTCCTCGACAACCACCAGCCTGTCCATGTATTATCACAACCTCTCCTCGACAACCACCAGCCTGTCCATGTATTATCACAACCTCTCCTCGACAACCACCAGCCTGTCCATGTATTATCACAACCTCTCCTCGGCAACCACCAGCCTGTCCATGTATTATCACAACCTCTCCTCGACAACCACCAGCCTGTCCATGTATTATCACAACCTCTCCTCGGCAACCACCAGCCTGTCCATGTATTATCACAACCTCTCCTCGACAACCACCAGCCTGTCCATGTATTATCACCTCTCCTCGACAACCCCCAGCCTGTCCTCTCCTCGGCAACCACCAGCCTGTCCATGTATTATCACCTCTCCTCGGCAACCACCAGCCTGTCCATGTATTATCACCTCTCCTCGACAACCACCAGCCTGTCCTCTCCTCGGCAACCACCAGCCTGTCCATGTATTATCACCTCTCCTCGGCAACCACCAGCCTGTCCTCTCCTCGGCAACCACCAGCCTGTCCTCTCCTCGGCAACCACCAGCCTGTCCATGTATTATCACCTCTCCTCGACAACCACCAGCCTGTCCATGTATTATCACAACCTCTCCTCGGCAACCACCAGCCTGTCCTCTCCTCGACAACCACCAGCCTGTCCATGTATTATCACCTCTCCTCGACAACCACCAGCCTGTCCTCTCCTCGGCAACCACCAGCCTGTCCTCTCCTCGGCAACCACCAGCCTGTCCATGTATTATCACCTCTCCTCGACAACCACCAGCCTGTCCTCTCCTCGGCAACCACCAGCCTGTCCATGTATTATCACCTCTCCTCGACAACCACCAGCCTGTCCATGTATTATCACAACCTCTCCTCGACAACCACCAGCCTGTCCATGTATTATCACCTCTACTCGACAACCACCAGCCTGTTCATGCATTTGAACTGTTCCAGAACTAGCACACCTGATGCTACAACCGAGCACTTGACTACTATAAATCAGGCGCTAGTTCAGGGCTACAACAACATTGTGAAACGTCCCAGAGGAGAGATTTGAAAATGGCTGACATTGAGAATCATGGGCTCTCTATACCCAATAAAGCAACATAGAATCTTTCTTCATGTACTGATCTAGGACCGGTATTGCGCTTAACCTTCATATAGTAAAGGTCAGGACTGGCCAGGAGTATGCTGATCCTAGATCAGTGCTTAGGAGCGACTTCTACTAGCTTACAGGTTGCACTGAACAATAGGAACTCACACGGGGACAACAGCACCCCCTAGTGGATTAATATAACAATTACACCAACAGAACTGGCCACATGCAACTAGGATTCAATCTGATCCGGGTTATCGGCATTGTGACTTTTAAAAGCAATATCCGATTGAGTTTTCCTGTAAATGGAATCCAAACATCTGAACGGTTCTTTAAAAATCCCATTTGAGTCATTATACACGTCATGTTAAGAAGGTAACACTTATAAAATCACATTAAAGAGAGAAATGATGTATTAAAGTAATTCCGGTAATCACAGAGTGAAACGCATTGCAACCGTCCAGCATTAAAACAACTCTTCTTCTAAAACCTACTGTATATATATATATACTGACTGCACAAAACATTAGGAACACCTGCTCTTTCCAAGACACAGACTGACCAGGGGAATCCAGGTGAAAGATATGATCCCTTATTGATGTCACTTGTTGAATCCACTTCAAATCAGTGTAGATGAAGGGGAGGAGACCTGGTTAAACTCAATAGTAGGAAGATGTTCCTAATGTTTTGTTCACTCGGTGTATACTGTAGGATTTAAACCCAATGTTTTGTAGGAGTTAGTGTGGAGGCCTTGCTAACTGGGCCAATGTTATAAGGGGTAGGGAAGGGAACTAGTTTGTAGGAGAGTAGGGGTTGGGGAAGGGGACTAGTCTGTAGGAGAGTAGGGGTTAGGGAAGGGGACTAGTCTGTAGGAGAGTAGGGGGTAGGGAAGGGGACTAGTCCGTAGGAGAGTAGGGGGTAGGGAAGGGGACTAGTTTGTAGGAGAGTAGGGGGTAGGGAAGGGGACTCGTTTGTGGGAGGGTAGGGGTTAGGGAAGGGGACTAGTTTGTAGGAGAGTAGGGGTTAGGGAAGGGGACTAGTCTGTAGGAGAGTAGGGGTAGGGAAGGGGACTAGTTTGTAGGAGGGTAGGGGTTAGGGAAGGGGACTAGTTTGTAGGAGAGTAGGGGTTAGGGAAGGGGACTAGTCTGTAGGAGAGTAGGGGGTAGGGAAGGGGACTAGTTTGTAGGAGGGTAGGGGTTAGGGAAGGGGACTAGTTTGTGGGAGGGTAGGGTTAGGGAAGGGGACTAGTTTGTAGGAGAGTAGGGGTAGGGAAGGGGACTAGTTTGTAGGAGAGTAGGGAAGGGGACTAGTCTGTAGGAGAGTAGGGGTTAGGGAAGGGGACTAGTTTGTGGGAGTGTAGGGGGTAGGGAAGGGGACTAGTCTGCAGGAGAGTAGGGGTTAGGGAAGGGGACTAGTCTGTAGGAGAGTAGGGGGTAGGGAAGGGGACTAGTTTGTCTCTGTATAGGACCAGGCTAGGAGAGTTAGCATGACTACTGTTTCTGTATAGGACCAGGCTAGGAGAGTTAGCATGACTACTGTCTCTGTATAGGACCAGGCTAGGAGAGTTAGCATGACTACTGTCTCTGTATAGGACCAGGCTAGGAGAGTTAGCATGACTACTGTTTCTGTATAGGACCAGGCTAGGAGAGTTAGCATGACTACTGTTTCTGTATAGGACCAGGCTAGGAGAGTTAGCATGACTACTGTTTCTGTATAGGACCAGGCTAGGAGAGTTAGCATGACTACTGTTTCTGTATAGGACCAGGCTAGGAGAGTTAGCATGACTACTGTTTCTGTATAGGACCAGGCTAGGAGAGTTAGCATGACTACTGTTTCTGTATAGGACCAGGCTAGGAGAGTTAGCATGACTACTGTTTCTGTATAGGACCAGGCTAGGAGAGTTAGCATGACTACTGTCTCTGTATAGGACCAGGCTAGGAGAGTTAGCATGACTACTGTCTCTGTATAGGACCAGGCTAGGAGAGTTAGCATGACTACTGTTTCTGTATAGGACCAGGCTAGGAGAGTTAGCATGACTACTGTCTCTGTATAGGACCAGGCTAGGAGAGTTAGCATGACTACTGTTTCTGTATAGGACCAGGCTAGGAGAGTTAGCATGACTACTGTTTCTGTATAGGACCAGGCTAGGAGAGTTAGCATGACTACTGTTTCTGTATAGGACCAGGCTAGGAGAGTTAGCATGACTACTGTTTCTGTATAGGACCAGGCTAGGAGAGTTAGCATGACTACTGTTTCTGTATAGGACCAGGCTAGGAGAGTTAGCATGACTACTGTTTCTGTATAGGACCAGGCTAGGAGAGTTAGCATGACTACTGTTTCTGTATAGGACCAGGCTAGGAGAGTTAGCATGACTACTGTTTCTGTATAGGACCAGGCTAGGAGAGTTAGCATGACTACTGTTTCTGTATAGGACCAGGCTAGGAGAGTTAGCATGACTACTGTCTCTGTATAGGACCAGGCTAGGAGAGTTAGCATGACTACTGTTTCTGTATAGGACCAGGCTAGGAGAGTTAGCATGACTACTGTCTCTGTATAGGACCAGGCTAGGAGAGTTAGCATGACTACTGTCTCTGTATAGGACCAGGCTAGGAGAGTTGCTGGTTGCTCACTGGAGGAAACTCATTCTCATCATCCAGACAGACGGGACCAGCAGCAAACTCATGTTCTGGGATCACCTCGCCCTTCTTAGCCCCACCATCCTCAGAGTAACCTGGGGAGGAGAGGAGAGGGGTTACAGGTAAAGTTACACACACACACACACACACACACACACACACACACACACACACACACACACACACACACACACACACACACACACACACACACACACACACACACACACACACACACACACACACACACACACCTCTCTTTCTCTCTGTCTTCCTCACTCTCTCACACACACACACAATATGTATCTTTCTCTCACACACACACACAATATGTATCTTTCTCACACACACACACACACACACACACACACACACACACACACACACACACACACACACACACACACACACACACACACACACACACACCTCTCTTTCTCTCTGTCTTCCTCACTCTCTCACACAATCTCTCTCTCACACACACACACAATATGTATCTCACACACACACACACACACACCTGTGAGTGTGGTAGTGACTGGACCGGTGGCTGGTATGGCAACAGTGGCGGCGTATGATGGACATGCCTGGACGGGCACCGTGACCTCTGACCCTTCTGACTCCAACCCTTCCTCCTTGTCCTCATCCTCACCAAACAATCTGAGAGAGAGGGAGAGAGAGAGAGAGAGACAGAAAGAGAGAAAGAGAGAGAGACAGAAAGAGAGAGACAGAGAGACAGAAAGAGAGAGACAGAGAGACAGAAAGAGAGAGACAGAGAGACAGAAAGAGAGAGAGAGAGAGAGAGAGAGAGAGAGAGAGAGAGAGAGAGAGAGAGAGAGAGAGAGAGAGAGAGAGAGAGAGAGAGAGAGAGAGAGAGAGAGGGAGACAGAGACAGAGAGAGAGAGAGAGAGAGAGAGAGAGAGAGAGAGAGAGAGAGAGAGAGAGGCAAGATTTGTGAGCTGTTGCCACAAGGGCAACCGGTGAAGAACAAACACCATTTTAAATACAACCCATATTTCTGTTGATTTATTTTCCCTTTTGTACTTGAACTATTTGAACATCGTTACAACACTGTTATATACATTATATGACATTTGAAATGTCTTTATTCCTTTGAAACTTGTGAGTGTAATGTTTACTGTACATTTTTTTGTTGTTTATTTCACTTTTGTTTATTATCTATTTCACTTGCTTTGGCAATGTAAACATATGTTTCCCCTAGCAATAAAGCATAAATACTAGGTCTGGTATTGAATAAGTTGCAGATGACATCATAAATACTAGGTCTGGTATTGAATAAGTTGCAGATGACATCATAAATACTAGGTCTGGTATTGAATAAGTTGTAGATGACATCATAAATACTAGGTCTGGTATTGAATAATGTTGTAGATGACATCATAAATAAGTTCAGATGACATCATAAATACTAGGTCTGGTATTGAATAAGTTGCAGATGACATCATAAATACTAGGTCTGGTATTGAATAAGTTGCAGATGACATCATAAATACTAGGTCTGGTATTGAATAAGTTGTAGATGACATCATAAATACCAGGTCTGGTATTGAATAAGTTGCAGATGACATCATAAATACTAGGTCTGGTATTGAATAAGTTGTAGATGACATCATAAATACTAGGTCTGGTATTGAATAAGTTGCAGATGACATCATAAATACTAGGTCTGGTATTGAATAATGTTGTAGATGACATCATAAATAAGTTCAGATGACATCATAAATACTAGGTCTGGTATTGAATAAGTTGCAGATGACATCATAAATACTAGGTCTGGTATTGAATAATGTTGTAGATGACATCATAAATAAGTTCAGATGACATCATAAATACTAGGTGTGGTATTGAATAAGTTGCAGATGACATCATAAATACTAGGTCTGGTATTGAATAAGTTGAAGATGACATCATAAATACTAGGTCTGGTATTGAATAAGTTGTAGATGACATCATAAATACCAGGTCTGGTATTGAATAAGTTGCAGATGACATCATAAATACCAGGTCTGGTATTGAATAAGTTGCAGATGACATCATAAATACTAGGTCTGGTATTGAATAAGTTGCAGATGACATCATAAATACTAGGTCTGGTATTGAATAATGTTGTAGATGACATCATAAATAAGTTCAGATGACATCATAAATACTAGGTGTGGTATTGAATAAGTTGCAGATGACATCATAAATACTAGGTCTGGTATTGAATAAGTTGCAGATGACATCATAAATACTAGGTCTGGTATTGAATAAGTTGCAGATGACATCATAAATACTAGGTCTGGTATTGAATAAGTTGCAAATGACATCATAAATACTAGGTCAGCAGATGACATCATAAATACCAGGTCTGGTATTGAATAAGTTGCAGATGACATCATAAATACTAGGTCTGGTATTGAATAATGTTGTAGATGACATCATAAATACTAGGTCTGGTATTGAATAATGTTGTAGATGACATCATAAATAAGTTGCAGATGTCATCATAAATACTAGGTCTGGTATTGAATAAGTTGCAGATGACATCATAAATACTAGGTCTGGTATTGAATAATGTTGTAGATGACATCATAAATAAGTTCAGATGACATCATAAATACTAGGTCTGGTATTGAATAAGTTGCAGATGACATCATAAATACTAGGTCTGGTATTGAATAATGTTGTAGATGACATCATAAATACTAGGTCTGGTATTGAATAAGTTGCAGATGACATCATAAATACTAGGTCTGGTATTGAATAAGTTGCAGATGACATCATAAATACTAGGTCTGGTATTGAATAATGTTGTAGATGACATCATAAATAAGTTGCAGATGTCATCATAAATACTAGGTCTGGTATTGAATAAGTTGCAGATGACATCATAAATACTAGGTCTGGTATTGAATAATGTTGTAGATGACATCATAAATAAGTTCAGATGACATCATAAATACTAGGTCTGGTATTGAATAAGTTGCAGATGACATCATAAATACTAGGTCTGGTATTGAATAATGTTGTAGATGACATCATAAATAAGTTCAGATGTCATCATAAATACTAGGTCTGGTATTGAATAAGTTGCAGATGGCATCATAAATACTAGGTCTGGTATTGAATAAGTTGCAGATGACATCATAAATACTAGGTCTGGTATTGAATAAGTTGTAGATGACATCATAAATACTAGGTCTCGTATTGAATAAGTTGCAGATGACATCATAAATACTAGGTCTGGTATTGAATAAGTTGTAGATGACATCATAAATACTAGGTCTGGTATTGAATAAGTTGTAGATGACATCATAAATACTAGTATTGAATAAGTTGCAGATGACATCATAAACTAGGTCTATTGGTCTGGTATTGAATAAGTTGCAGATGACATCATAAATACTAGGTCTGGTATTGAATAAGTTGCAGATGACATCATAAATACTAGGTCTGGTATTGAATAAGTTGCAGATGACATCATAAATACTAGGTCTGGTATTGAATAAGTTGCAGATGACATCATAAATACTAGGTCTGGTATTGAATATGTTGCAGATGACATCATAAATACTAGGTCTGGTATTGAATAAGTTGCAGATGACATCATAAATACTAGGTCTGGTATTGAATAAGTTGCAGATGACATCATAAATACTAGGTCTGGTATTGAATAAGTTGCAGATGACATCATAAATACTAGGTCTGGTATTGAATAAGTTGCAGATGACATCATAAATACTAGGTCTGGTATTGAATAAGTTGCAGATGACATCATAAATACTAGGTCTGGTATTGAATAAGTTGTAGATGACATCATAAATACTAGGTCTGGTATTGAATAAGTTGCAGATGACATCATAAATACTAGGTCTGGTATTGAATAAGTTGCAGATGACATCATAAATACTAGGTCTGGTATTGAATAAGTTGTAGATGACATCATAAATACTAGGTCTGGTATTGAATAATGTTGTAGATAAGTTCAGATGTCATCATAAATACTAGGTCTGGTATTGAATAAGTTGTAGATGACATCATAAATACTAGGTCTGGTATTGAATAAGTTGTAGATGACATCATAAATACTAGGTCTCGTATTGAATAAGTTGCAGATGACATCATAAATACTAGGTCTGGTATTGAATAAGTTGTAGATGACATCATAAATACTAGGTCTGGTATTGAATAAGTTGTAGATGACATCATAAATACTAGGTCTGGTATTGAATAAGTTGCAGATGACATCATAAATACTAGGTCTGGTATTGAATAAGTTGCAGATGACATCATAAATAAATTGAATAAGTTAGATGACATCATAAATACTAGGGTATTGAATAAGTTGCAGATGACATCATAAATACTAGGTCTGGTATTGAATACGTTGCAGATGACATCATAAATAAGTTGCAGATGACATCATAAATACTAGGTCTGGTATTGAATAAGTTGCAGATGACATCATAAATACTAGGTCTGGTATTGAATAATGTTGTAGATGACATCATAAATAAGTTCAGATGACATCATAAATACTAGGTGTGGTATTGAATAGATGACATCATAAATACTAGGTATGGTATTGAATAAGTTGCAGATGACATCATAAATACTAGGTCTGGTATTGAATAAGTTGTAGATGACATCATAAATACTAGGTCTGGTATTGAATAAGTTGCAGATGACATCATAAATACCAGGTCTGGTATTGAATAATAATGTTGTCTGGTATTGATGATGACATCATAAATACCAGGTCTGGTATTGAAAGATGACATCATAAATACTAGGTCTGGTATTGAATAAGTTGCAGATGACATCATAAATACTAGGTCTGGTATTGAATAATGTTGTAGATGACATCATAAATAAGTTCAGATGACATCATAAATACTAGGTGTGGTATTGAATAAGTTGCAGATGACATCATAAATACTAGGTCTGGTATTGAATAAGTTGCAGATGACATCATAAATACTAGGTCTGGTATTGAATAAGTTGCAGATGACATCATAAATACTAGGTCTGGTATTGAATAAGTTGCAAATGACATCATAAATACTAGGTCTGGTATTGAATACGTTGCAGATGACATCATAAATACCAGGTCTGGTATTGAATAAGTTGCAGATGACATCATAAATACTAGGTCTGGTATTGAATAATGTTGTAGATGACATCATAAATACTAGGTCTGGTATTGAATAATGTTGTAGATGACATCATAAATAAGTTGCAGATGTCATCATAAATACTAGGTCTGGTATTGAATAAGTTGCAGATGACATCATAAATACTAGGTCTGGTATTGAATAATGTTGTAGATGACATCATAAATAAGTTCAGATGACATCATAAATACTAGGTCTGGTATTGAATAAGTTGCAGATGACATCATAAATACTAGGTCTGGTATTGAATAATGTTGTAGATGACATCATAAATACTAGGTCTGGTATTGAATAAGTTGCAGATGACATCATAAATACTAGGTCTGGTATTGAATAAGTTGCAGATGACATCATAAATACTAGGTCTGGTATTGAATAATGTTGTAGATGACATCATAAATAAGTTGCAGATGTCATCATAAATACTAGGTCTGGTATTGAATAAGTTGCAGATGACATCATAAATACTAGGTCTGGTATTGAATAATGTTGTAGATGACATCATAAATAAGTTCAGATGACATCATAAATACTAGGTCTGGTATTGAATAAGTTGCAGATGACATCATAAATACTAGGTCTGGTATTGAATAATGTGTAGATGACATCATAAATAAGTTCAGATGTCATCATAAATACTAGGTCTGGTATTGAATAAGTTGCAGATGGCATCATAAATACTAGGTCTGGTATTGAATAAGTTGCAGATGACATCATAAATACTAGGTCTGGTATTGAATAAGTTGTAGATGACATCATAAATACTAGGTCTCGTATTGAATAAGTTGCAGATGACATCATAAATACTAGGTCTGGTATTGAATAAGTTGTAGATGACATCATAAATACTAGGTCTGGTATTGAATAAGTTGTAGATGACATCATAAATACTAGGTCTCGTATTGAATAAGTTGCAGATGACATCATAAATACTAGGTCTGGTATTGAATAAGTTGCAGATGACATCATAAATACTAGTTCTGGTATTGAATAAGTTGCAGATGACATCATAAATACTAGGTCTGGTATTGAATAAGTTGCAGATGACATCATAAATACTAGGTCTGGTATTGAATAAGTTGCAGATGACATCATAAATACTAGGTCTGGTATTGAATACGTTGCAGATGACATCATAAATACCAGGTCTGGTATTGAATAAGTTGCAGATGACATCATAAATACTAGGTCTGGTATTGAATAATGTTGTAGATGACATCATAAATACTAGGTCTGGTATTGAATAAGTTGCAGATGACATCATAAATACTAGGTCTGGTATTGAATAAGTTGCAGATGACATCATAAATACTAGGTCTGGTATTGAATAATGTTGTAGATGACATCATAAATACTAGGTCTGGTATTGAATAAGTTGCAGATGACATCATAAATACTAGGTCTGGTATTGAATAAGTTGCAGATGACATCATAAATACTAGGTCTGGTATTGAATAAGTTGTAGATGACATCATAAATACTAGGTCTGGTATTGAATAATGTTGTAGATGACATCATAAATAAGTTCAGATGTCATCATAAATACTAGGTCTCGTATTGAATAAGTTGCAGATGACATCATAAATACTAGGTCTGGTATTGAATAAGTTGTAGATGACATCATAAATACTAGGTCTCGTATTGAATAAGTTGCAGATGACATCATAAATACTAGGTCTGGTATTGAATAAGTTGTAGATGACATCATAAATACTAGGTCTGGTATTGAATAAGTTGTAGATGACATCATAAATACTAGGTCTCGTATTGAATAAGTTGCAGATGACATCATAAATACTAGGTCTGGTATTGAATAATGTTGTAGATGACATCATAAATAAGTTCAGATGACATCATAAATACTAGGTCTGGTATTGAATAAGTTGCAGATGACATCATAAATACTAGGTCTGGTATTGAATAATGTTGTAGATGACATCATAAATAAGTTCAGATGTCATCATAAATACTAGGTCTGGTATTGAATAAGTTGCAGATGGCATCATAAATACTAGGTCTGGTATTGAATAAGTTGCAGATGACATCATAAATACTAGGTCTGGTATTGAATAAGTTGTAGATGACATCATAAATACTAGGTCTCGTATTGAATAAGTTGCAGATGACATCATAAATACTAGGTCTGGTATTGAATAAGTTGTAGATGACATCATAAATACTAGGTCTGGTATTGAATAAGTTGTAGATGACATCATAAATACTAGGTCTCGTATTGAATAAGTTGCAGATGACATCATAAATACTAGGTCTGGTATTGAATAAGTTGCAGATGACATCATAAATACTAGTTCTGGTATTGAATAAGTTGCAGATGACATCATAAATACTAGGTCTGGTATTGAATAAGTTGCAGATGACATCATAAATACTAGGTCTGGTATTGAATAAGTTGCAGATGACATCATAAATACTAGGTCTGGTATTGAATACGTTGCAGATGACATCATAAATACCAGGTCTGGTATTGAATAAGTTGCAGATGACATCATAAATACTAGGTCTGGTATTGAATAATGTTGTAGATGACATCATAAATACTAGGTCTGGTATTGAATAAGTTGCAGATGACATCATAAATACTAGGTCTGGTATTGAATAAGTTGCAGATGACATCATAAATACTAGGTCTGGTATTGAATAATGTTGTAGATGACATCATAAATACTAGGTCTGGTATTGAATAAGTTGCAGATGACATCATAAATACTAGGTCTGGTATTGAATAAGTTGCAGATGACATCATAAATACTAGGTCTGGTATTGAATAAGTTGTAGATGACATCATAAATACTAGGTCTGGTATTGAATAATGTTGTAGATGACATCATAAATAAGTTCAGATGTCATCATAAATACTAGGTCTCGTATTGAATAAGTTGCAGATGACATCATAAATACTAGGTCTGGTATTGAATAAGTTGTAGATGACATCATAAATACTAGGTCTCGTATTGAATAAGTTGCAGATGACATCATAAATACTAGGTCTGGTATTGAATAAGTTGTAGATGACATCATAAATACTAGGTCTGGTATTGAATAAGTTGTAGATGACATCATAAATACTAGGTCTCGTATTGAATAAGTTGCAGATGACATCATAAATACTAGGTCTGGTATTGAATAAGTTGTAGATGACATCATAAATACTAGGTCTGGTATTGAATAAGTTGTAGATGACATCATAAATACTAGGTCTCGTATTGAATAAGTTGCAGATGACATCATAAATACTAGGTCTGGTATTGAATAAGTTGCAGATGACATCATAAATACTAGGTCTGGTATTGAATAAGTTGCAGATGACATCATAAATACTAGGTCTGGTATTGAATACGTTGCAGATGACATCATAAATAAGTTGCAGATGACATCATAAATACGGTTTTCCAGATGTCGCCTTCAGCAGTTTGTTTGATTAGCAAAGCAGCTGTAAAGGCTTCTGACCTCGATTGACCTCTGACGCGAGATGACCTCTCACCTGTGTTTCTGAGCCAGGAAGCACTCTCCTCCATCCTGGGGGTCGACGTTATAGATGAACAGCTGTCCGTCGGAGGAGGCCACCAGCAGACGAGGAAGCTTCTGGATCCTGACAGACAGACACAGGGACACAGCCAGCCATGACACCCAGTGGAACAGGACAAACAACACTAACATTTATGGCCATCACTCTAGGATCAGGTCAGGATGATCTACGATATAGTCTTTTAAACTGTGTAATTCAGTCTACTACTGTCTACTACTGTGTATTACTGTGTACTACTGTCTACTACTGTGTATTACTGTGTACTACTGTCTACTACTGTCTACTACTGTGTACTACTGTGTATTACTGTCTACTACTGTCTACTACTGTCTACTACTGTCTACTACTGTGTATTACTGTCTACTACTGTCTACTACTGTCTACTACTGTCTACTACTGTCTACTACTGTCTACTACTGTCTACTACTGTGTATTACTGTCTACTACTGTCTACTACTGTGTATTACTGTGTACTACTGTCTACTACTGTGTATTACTGTCTACTACTGTCTACTACTGTCTATTACTGTGTACTACTGTCTACTACTGTGTATTACTGTCTACTACTGTCTACTACTGTCTACTACTGTGTATTACTGTCTACTACTGTCTACTACTGTCTATTACTGTGTACTACTGTGTACTACTGTCTACTACTGTGTATTACTGTCTACTACTGTCTACTACTGTCTACTACTGTCTACTACTGTCTACTACTGTGTATTACTGTCTACTACTGTCTACTACTGTGTACTACTGTCTACTACTGTCTACTACTGTGTATTACTGTCTACTACTGTCTACTACTGTCTACTACTGTCTACTACTGTCTACTACTGTCTACTACTGTCTACTACTGTGTACTACTGTCTACTACTGTCTACTACTGTGTACTACTGTCTACTACTGTCTACTACTGTGTATTACTGTGTACTACTGTCTACTACTGTGTACTACTGTCTACTACTGTCTACTACTGTCTACTACTGTCTACTACTGTCTACTACTGTCTACTACTGTGTATTACTGTGTACTACTGTCTACTACTGTGTATTACTGTCTACTACTGTCTACTACTGTCTACTACTGTCTACTACTGTCTACTACTGTGTATTACTGTGTACTACTGTCTACTACTGTGTATTACTGTCTACTACTGTCTACTACTGTCTACTACTGTCTACTACTGTCTACTACTGTGTATTACTGTCTACTACTGTGTACTACTGTGTACTACTGTCTACTACTGTCTACTACTGTCTACTACTGTCTACTACTGTCTACTACTGTCTACTACTGTCTACTACTGTCTACTGTCTACTACTGTCTACTACTGTGTATTACTGTCTACTACTGTCTACTACTGTCTACTACTGTCTACTACTGTCTACTACTGTCTACTACTGTCTACTACTGTGTATTACTGTGTACTACTGTCTACTACTGTCTATTACTGTCTACTACTGTCTACTACTGTCTACTACTGTCTACTACTGTCTACTACTGTGTACTACTGTCTACTACTGTCTACTACTGTGTATTACTGTCTACTACTGTCTACTACTGTCTACTACTGTCTACTACTGTCTACTACTGTCTACTACTGTGTATTACTGTGTACTACTGTCTACTACTGTGTATTACTGTGTATTACTGTCTACTACTGTCTACTACTGTCTACTACTGTCTACTACTGTGTATTACTGTGTACTACTGTGTACTACTGTCTACTACTGTGTACTACTGTGTACTACTGTCTACTACTGTCTACTGTGTACTACTGTCTACTACTGTCTACTACTGTCTACTACTGTCTACTACTGTCTACTACTGTGTATTACTGTCTACTACTGTCTACTACTGTCTACTACTGTCTACTACTGTCTACTACTGTGTATTACTGTCTACTACTGTCTACTACTGTCTACTACTGTCTACTACTGTCTACTACTGTCTACTACTGTGTATTACTGTGTATTACTGTCTACTACTGTCTACTACTGTCTACTACTGTGTATTACTGTCTACTACTGTCTACTACTGTCTACTACTGTCTACTACTGTCTACTACTGTCTACTACTGTCTACTACTGTGTATTACTGTCTACTACTGTCTACTACTGTCTACTACTGTCTACTACTGTCTACTACTGTCTACTACTGTCTACTACTGTCTATTACTGTGTACTACTGTCTACTACTGTGTATTACTGTGTACTACTGTCTACTACTGTGTATTACTGTCTACTACTGTCTATTACTGTGTACTACTGTCTACTACTGTGTATTACTGTGTACTACTGTCTACTACTGTGTATTACTGTCTACTACTGTCTACTACTGTGTATTACTGTCTACTACTGTCTACTACTGTCTACTACTGTCTACTACTGTCTACTACTGTGTATTACTGTCTACTACTGTCTACTACTGTCTACTACTGTGTATTACTGTCTACTACTGTCTACTACTGTGTATTACTGTCTACTACTGTCTACTACTGTCTACTACTGTCTACTACTGTCTACTACTGTGTATTACTGTCTACTACTGTCTACTACTGTCTACTACTGTCTACTACTGTCTACTACTGTCTATTACTGTGTACTACTGTCTACTACTGTGTATTACTGTGTACTACTGTCTACTACTGTGTATTACTGTCTACTACTGTGTATTACTGTCTACTACTGTCTACTACTGTCTACTACTGTCTACTACTGTCTACTACTGTCTACTACTGTCTACTACTGTGTATTACTGTCTACTACTGTCTACTACTGTCTACTACTGTGTATTACTGTCTACTACTGTGTATTACTGTCTACTACTGTCTACTACTGTCTACTACTGTCTATTACTGTCTACTACTGTGTATTACTGTCTACTACTGTCTACTACTGTCTACTACTGTCTATTACTGTCTACTACTGTCTACTACAGTCTACTACTGTCTATTACTGTCTATTACTGTCTACTACTGTCTACTACTGTCTACTACTGTCTACTACTGTCTACTACGGTCTACTACTGTGTATTACTGTCTACTGTCTACTACTGTGTACTACAGTGTATTACTGTGTACTATAGGACCGTGCCCTAGGACTACCTGACATGATGGCTCCTTGCTGTCCCCAGTCCACCTGACTGTGCTGCTGCTCCAGTTTCAACTGTTCTGCCTTATTATTATTTGACCATGCTGGTCATTTATGAACATTTGAACATCTTGGTCATGTTCTGTTATAATCTCTACCCGGCACAGCCAGAAGAGGACTGGCCACCCCACATAGCCCGGTTCCTCTCTAGGTTTCTTCCTAGGTTTTGGCCTTTCTAGGGAGTTTTTCCTAGCCACCGTGCTTTTACACCTGCATTGTTTGCTGTTTGGGGTTTTAGGCTGGGTTTCTGTACAGCACTTTGAGATATCAGCTGATGTACGAAGGGCTATATAAATACATTTGATTTGATTTGATTTGATTTACTGTCTACTACTGTCTACTACTGTGTACTACTGTCTACTACTGTCTACTACTGTGTAATACTGTGTACTACAGTCTACTACTGTCTACTACTGTCTACTACTGTGTACTACTGTGTACTACTGTGTACTACTGTGTACTACTGTCTACTACTGTGTACTACTGTGTACTACTGTCTCTACTGTGTACTACTGTCTACTAATGTGTATTACTGTCTACTAATGTGTATTACTGTCTACTAATGTGTACTACTGTGTACTAATGTGTACTACTGTCTACTACTGTGTACTACTGTCTACTACTGTCTACTACTGTCTACTACTGTGTATTACTTTCTACTACTCTGTATAACAAATAGACCAAAACCTACGGAGACAAAAAAAACACACCAACTCCCTATACAGCACACACACACACACACACACACACACACACACACACACACACACACACACACACACACACACACACACACACACACACACACACACACACACACACACACACACACACACACACACACACAATCCCTAAACACAAAAATACACAGACAGGGAAACTCACATGGCGAGGGTACAGACGTTCCTCTGCCCGGCCACTAGGAGGCGTACAGTGGCGAAGGCTCTTTCCTGACTCATCACGCCAGACACCTCAAATGCAATCAAAGTTTACAGTCATACGATAGGATACAGCCTAGTGTATACAGTACAATGTCATGCTACTTACAAGATCTCCTCTCAGTGCAGCAAGTAAACAAATATTTGAAATAGTATTGAATAAGAAGAAGCATAATATATAAACATGCAGGGAACAAGAGAGAAAAGGCCAATAAGACAAGACACCTGGGCTGGGAGGTAGCTGCTGGCTGCAGAGAACATCTTCCCTACGTAGGATCCCCAGGTAGGACACTCCTCCTCTCCACTACACAGAGAGAGACAGGGAGAAACACAGAGAGAGACAGGGAGAAACACAGAGAGAGACAGGGAGAAACACAGAGAGAGACAGGGAGAGAGACAGGGAGAAACACAGAGAGAGACAGGGAGAGACACGGAGAGAGACAGGGAGAGACACAGAGAGAGACAGGGAGAAACACAGAGAGAGACAGGGAGATACACAGAGAGAGACAGGGAGAAACACAGAGAGAGACAGGGAGATACACAGAGAGAGACAGGGAGAAACACAGAGAGAGACAGGGAGAGACACAGAGAGAGACAGGGAGAAACACAGAGAGAGACAGGGAGAAACACAGAGAGAGACAGGGACAAACACAGAGAGAGACAGGGACAAACACAGAGAGAGACAGGGAGAAACACAGAGAGAGACAGGGACAAACACAGAGAGAGACAGGGAGAAACACAGAGAGAGACACAGAGAGACAGGGAGATACACAGGGAGAGACACGGAGAGAGACACAGAGAGACAGGGAGATACACAGAGAGAGACAGGGAGAAACACAGAGAGAGACAGGGAGAGACACGGAGAGAGACACAGAGACAGGGAGATACACAGAGAGAGAGACAGGGAGAAACACAGAGAGAGACAGTGAGATACACAGAGAGAGACAGGGAGATACACAGAGAGAGACAAGGAGAAACACAGAGAGAGACAGGGAGAAACACAGAGAGAGACAAGGAGAAACACAGAGAGAGACAAGGAGAAACACAGAGAGAGACAGGGAGAAACACAGAGAGAGACAGGGAGATACACAGAGAGAGACAGGGAGAAACACAGAGAGAGACAGGGAGAAACACAGAGAGAGACAGGGAGAAACACAGAGAGAGACAGGGAGAAACACAGAGAGAGACAAGGAGAAACAGAGAGAGACAGGGAGATACACAGAGAGAGACAGGGAGATACACAGAGAGAGACAAGGAGAAACACAGAGAGAGACAGGGAGATACACAGATAGAGACAGGGAGAGACACAGACAGGGAGAGACAGGGAGATACACAGAGAGAGACACGGTTAGAGAGACAGGGAGATACAGGAGATACAGGGTTAGAGAGACAGGGAGATACAGGGTTAGAGAGACAGGGAAATGCACATAGAGAGACAGGGAAATGCACATAGAGAGACAGGGAGAGAGAAAGAGTGTGTGAGAGAGGGGGGGTAGAGAGAGGGGGGATAGAGAGTAGGCTTGCCAGGTTGGGGGTGACCCCTTCTATGTATGTGTGTGTGTGTGTACCTGGGTCCGTGCTGTTCCAGTTTGAAGATGTGCACGGTCTCAGTGTTGCTGGAGGCACAGAGGAACTGGGCGTCAGGACTGAAGGACAGGGAACTGATATTGACGTACCTACACACACACACACACACACACACACACACACACACACACACACACACACACACACACACACACACACACACACACACACACACACACACACACACACACACACACACACACACACAGGAAGTTATTATAAGTCTCTTGTATACTCATACTGTTAGTAAGAACTTAATTACACAAATTACGTTATCTAGCTATGAAAGAAGCATTTGAAACATTTCAGCTGGCCATTCCTTTGTCTGTTCTATCACACACTGTCATAATGAGAGATGTGTCATTATAAACCTGTCTTCAGTCTGTCATAATGAGAGATGTGTCATTATAAACCTGTCTTCAGTCTGTCATAATGAGAGATGTGTCATTATAAACCTGTCTTCAGTCTGTCATAATGAGAGATGTGTCATTATAAACCTGTCTTCAGTCTGTCATAATGAGAGATGTGTCATTATAAACCTGTCTTCAGTCTGTCATATTGAGAGATGTGTCATTATAAACCTGTCTTCAGTCTGTCATAATGAGAGATGTGTCATTATAAACCTGTCTTCAGTGTGTTCTAATGATGTCATAATGAGAGATGTGTCATTATAAACCTGTCTTCAGTGTGTTCTAATGATGTCATAATGAGAGATGTGTCATTATAAACCTGTCTTCAGTGTGTTCTAATGATGTCATAATGAGAGATGTGTCATTATAAACCTGTCTTCAGTGTGTTCTAATGATGTCATAATGAGAGATGTGTCATTATAAACCTGTCTTCAGTGTGTTCTAATGATGTCATAATGAGAGATGTGTCATTATAAACCTGTCTTCAGTGTGTTCTAATGATGTCTTAATGAGAGATGTGTCATTATAAACCTGTCTTCAGTGTGTTCTAATGATGTCATAATGAGAGATGTGTCATTATAAACCTGTCTTCAGTGTGTTCTAATGATGTCTTAATGAGAGATGTGTCATTATAAACCTGTCTTCAGTGTGTTCTAATGATGTCTTAATGAGAGATGTGTCATTATAAACCTGTCTTCAGTGTGTTCTAATGATGTCATAATGAGAGATGTGTCATTATAAACCTGTCTTCAGTGTGTTCTAATGATGTCATAATGAGAGATGTGTCATTATAAACCTGTCTTCAGTCTGTCATAATGAGAGATGTGTCATTATAAACCTGTCTTCAGTCTGTCATAATGAGAGATGTGTCATTATAAACCTGTCTTCAGTCTGTCATAATGAGAGATGTGTCATTATAAACCTGTCTTCAGTCTGTCATAATGAGAGATGTGTCATAAACCTGTCTTCAGTCTGTCATAATGAGAGATGTGTCATTATAAACCTGTCTTCAGTCTGTCATAATGAGAGATGTGTCATTATAAACCTGTCTTCAGTCTGTCATAATGAGAGATGTGTCATTATAAACCTGTCTTCAGTCTGTCATAATGAGAGATGTGTCATAAACCTGTCTTCAGTCTGTCATAATGAGAGATGTGTCATTATAAACCTGTCTTCAGTCTGTCATAATGAGAGATGTGTCATTATAAACCTGTCTTCAGCCTGTCATAATGAGAGATGTGTCATTATAAACCTGTCTTCAGTCTGTCATAATGAGAGATGTGTCATTATAAACCTGTCTTCAGTGTGTTCTAATGATGTCATAATGAGAGATGTGTCATTATAAACCTGTCTTCAGTGTGTTCTAATGATGTCATAATGAGAGATGTGTCATTATAAACCTGTCTTCAGTGTGTCATAATGAGAGAAGTGTCATTATAAACCTGTCTTCAGTGTGTTCTAATGATGTCATAATGAGAGATGTGTCATTATAAACCTGTCTTCAGTGTGTTCTAATGATGTCATAATGAGAGATGTGTCATTATAAACCTGTCTTCAGTGTGTTCTAATGATGTCATAATGAGAGATGTGTCATTATAAACCTGTCTTCAGTGTGTTCTAATGATGTCATAATGAGAGATGTGTCATTATAAACCTGTCTTCAGTGTGTTCTAATGCTGTCATAATGAGAGTCTACTACTCTACATTCCAGACATCTACACTCCCATGCTTGTCTCCCCAATCTGGAGGTTACATCTATGGGTTGTGTTGTCAGTGTTAATTATAGTGCTGTTTGAGGTCAACATCTTTGAAGATATTTTCACCCGCAGGTGGGTGTTATCATCAGTGTAAATGTAAATGTTCTGTTAGTCCTGTTCATTACAGTAGGTGTGTTTAATGTGTTCTGTTAGTCCTGTTCATTACAGTAGGTGTGTTTAATGTGTTCTGTTAGTCCTGTTCATTAGGTGTGTTTAATGTGTTCTGTTAGTCCTGTTCATTAGGTGTGTTTAATGTGTTCTGTTAGTCCTGTTCATTAGGTGTGTTTAATGTGTTCTGTTAGTCCTGTTCATTACAGTAGGTGTGTTTAATGTGTTCTGTTAGTCCTGTTCATTAGGTGTGTTTAATGCGTTCTGTTAGTCCTGTTCATTACAGTAGGTGTGTTTAATGTGTTCTGTTAGTCCTGTTCATTACAGTAGGTGTGTTTAATGTGTTCTGTTAGTCCTGTTCATTAGGTGTGTTTAATGCGTTCTGTTAGTCCTGTTCATTAGGTGTGTTTAATGTGTTCTGTTAGTCCTGTTCATTACAGTAGGTGTGTTTAATGTGTTCTGTTAGTCCTGTTCATTACAGTAGGTGTGTTTAATGTGTTCTGTTAGTCCTGTTCATTAGGTGTGTTTAATGTGTTCTGTTAGTCCTGTTCATTAGGTGTGTTTAATGTGTTCTGTTAGTCCTGTTCATTAGGTGTGTTTAATGTGTTCTGTTAGTCCTGTTCATTACAGTAGGTGTGTTTAATGTGTTCTGTTAGTCCTGTTCATTAGGTGTGTTTAATGCGTTCCGTTAGTCCTGTTCATTACAGTAGGTGTGTTTAATGTGTTCTGTTAGTCCTGTTCATTACAGTAGGTGTGTTTAATGTGTTCTGTTAGTCCTGTTCATTAGGTGTGTTTAATGTGTTCTGTTAGTCCTGTTCATTAGGTGTGTTTAATGTGTTCTGTTAGTCCTGTTCATTACAGTAGGTGTGTTTAATGCGTTCTGTTAGTCCTGTTCATTACAGTAGATGTGTTTAATGTGTTCTGTTAGTCCTGTTCATTAGGTGTGTTTAATGTGTTCTGTTAGTCCTGTTCATTAGGTGTGTTTAATGTGTTCTGTTAGTCCTGTTCATTACAGTAGGTGTGTTTAATGCGTTCTGTTAGTCCTGTTCATTAGGTGTGTTTAATGTGTTCTGTTAGTCCTGTTCATTACAGTAGGTGTGTTTAATGTGTTCTGTTAGTCCTGTTCATTAGGTGTGTTTAATGTGTTCTGTTAGTCCTGTTCATTACAGTAGGTGTGTTTAATGTGTTCTGTTAGTCCTGTTCATTAGGTGTGTTTAATGTGTTCTGTTAGTCCTGTTCATTACAGTAGGTGTGTTTAATGTGTTCTGTTAGTCCTGTTCATTAGGTGTGTTTAATGTGTTCTGTTAGTCCTGTTCATTAGGTGTGTTTAATGTGTTCTGTTAGTCCTGTTCATTAGGTGTGTTTAATGTGTTCTGTTAGTCCTGTTCATTACAGTAGGTGTGTTTAATGTGTTCTGTTAGTCCTGTTCATTAGGTGTGTTTAATGTGTTCTGTTAGTCCTGTTCATTAGGTGTGTTTAATGTGTTCTGTTAGTCCTGTTCATTAGGTGTATTTAATGCGTTCTGTTAGTCCTGTTCATTAGGTGTGTTTAATGTGTTCTGTTAGTCCTGTTCATTACAGTAGGTGTGTTTAATGTGTTCTGTTAGTCCTGTTCATTACAGTAGGTGTGTTTAATGTGTTCTGTTAGTCCTGTTCATTACAGTAGGTGTGTTTAATGTGTTCTGTTAGTCCTGTTCATTACAGTAGGTGTGTTTAATGTGTTCTGTTAGTCCTGTTCATTACAGTAGGTGTGTTTAATGCATTCTGTTAGTCCTGTTCATTACAGTAGGTGTGTTTAATGCATTCTGTTAGTCCTGTTCATTAGGTGTGTTTAATGTGTTCTGTTAGTCCTGTTCATTAGGTGTGTTTAATGTGTTCTGTTAGTCCTGTTCATTAGGTGTGTTTAATGTGTTCTGTTAGTCCTGTTCATTAGGTGTGTTTAATGTGTTCTGTTAGTCCTGTTCATTAGGTGTGTTTAATGTGTTCTGTTAGTCCTGTTCATTAGGTGTGTTTAATGTGTTCTGTTAGTCCTGTTCATTAGGTGTGTTTAATGTGTTCTGTTAGTCCTGTTCAGTAGGTGTGTTTAATGTGTTCTGTTAGTCCTGTTCATTACATTAGGTGTGTTTAATGTGTTCTGTTAGTCCTGTTCATTAGGTGTGTTTAATGTGTTCTGTTAGTCCTGTTCATTACAGTAGGTGTGTTTAATGTGTTCTGTTAGTCCTGTTCATTACAGTAGGTGTGTTTAATGTGTTCTGTTAGTCCTGTTCATTACAGTAGGTGTGTTTAATGTGTTCTGTTAGTCCTGTTCATTAGGTGTGTTTAATGTGTTCTGTTAGTCCTGTTCATTAGGTGTGTTTAATGTGTTCTGTTAGTCCTGTTCATTAGGTGTGTTTAATGCGTTCTGTTAGTCCTGTTCATTAGGTGTGTTTAATGTGTTCTGTTAGTCCTGTTCATTACAGTAGGTGTGTTTAATGTGTTCTGTTAGTCCTGTTCATTACAGTAGGTGTGTTTAATGTGTTCTGTTAGTCCTGTTCATTACAGTAGGTGTGTTTAATGTGTTCTGTTATGTGTTCTGTTAGTCTGTTAGTCCTGTTCATTAGGTGTGTTTAATGTGTTCTGTTAGTCCTGTTCATTACAGTAGGTGTGTTTAATGTGTTCTGTTAGTCCTGTTCATTACAGTAGGTGTGTTTAATGTGTTCTGTTAGTCCTGTTCATTAGGTGTGTTTAATGCATTCTGTTAGTCCTGTTCATTACAGTAGGTGTGTTTAATGTGTTCTGTTAGTCCTGTTCATTAGGTGTGTTTAATGCGTTCTGTTAGTCCTGTTCATTAGGTGTGTTTAATGTGTTCTGTTAGTCCTGTTCAGTAGGTGTGTTTAATGTGTTCTGTTAGTCCTGTTCATTAGGT
>NW_025746410.1:45000-117398 GCF_021184085.1 Oncorhynchus gorbuscha
AGTAGTAGTAGTACAGTAGTACAGTAGTAGTAGTACAGTAGTACTATAGTAGTAGTAGTACAGTAGTACAGTAGTAGTAGTACAGTAGTACTATAGTAGTAGTACAGTAGTACTATAGTAGTAGTACAGTAGTAGTAGTACAGTAGTACTATAGTAGTAGTACAGTAGTATTAGTACAGTAGTAGTAGTACAGTAGTAGCAGGCCTTACCAGGTTGTTGGCATCGTAAACTATGATCTCTCCGATGGTGGAGCTGCCTGGGTAGGCCAGGTACGAGTTGGAATGGTTGATGGACAGAGCACACAGACCTAAACAGAACAAACATGTTCATTTCAGTCCACAGAAAGACAGCTTCTGCTTTTCCCCATCAGAAACCCACAGAGCAGCACTGGTTTAGGAAACACTGTTCTGTACACTGTGTTTACCTGAGGGGTTGGAGGGCGTGTTGAGAAGGGTCTTCAGCAGCTTCATGTCTTTGATGTTGTGGATGTACACTGACTCCTCCAGACACACCACCAGCCTCTACAGAGGGGAGAGAGAGAGAGAGAGAGAGAGAGAGAGAGAGAGAGAGAGAGAGAGAGGGGGAGAGAGAGAGAGAGAGAGGGGGGGGAGGAGAGGGAGGGAGAGAGAGGAGAGATGGAGAGGGAGGGGAGAGGGAGAGGGAGGGGAGAGGGAGGGGGAGAGAGAGAGACAGAGAGGGAGAGGGTGAGATGGAGAGGGTGAGATGGAGAGGGAGAGAGAGAGGGGGAGAGGGAGGGGAGAGAGAGAGGGAGAGAGAGAGGGTGAGATGGAGAGGGAGAGAGAGGTGACTGTTAGTATGTGAATTGCGATGATCATTTCCTGGCAGGTTATCCTATGTCAACATGTCCTAACAAAAAGTGTTCAAAATCAACAGCTGCTGACAACAACGTCTCTCTATATGTATGTCTCTGTTGTTGTTACTGTAGTTACCTGTCTGTTGAGTCTGACAGAGAGGATGTTGTTACTGTAGTTACCTGTCTGTTGAGTCTGACAGAGAGGATGTTGTTACTGTAGTTACCTGTCTGTTGAGTCTGACAGAGAGGATGTTGTTACTGTAGTTACCTGTCTGTTGAGTCTGACAGAGAGGATGTTGTTACTGTAGTTACCTGTCTGTTGAGTCTGACAGAGAGGATGTTGTTACTGTAGTTACCTGTCTGTTGAGTCTGACAGAGAGGATGTTGTTACTGTAGTTACCTGTCTGTTGAGTCTGACAGAGAGGATGTTGTTACTGTAGTTACCTGTCTGTTGAGTCTGACAGAGAGGATGTTGTTACTGTAGTTACCTGTCTGTTGAGTCTGACAGAGAGGATGTTGTTACTGTAGTTACCTGTCTGTTGAGTCTGACAGAGAGGATGTTGTTACTGTAGTTACCTGTCTGTTGAGTCTGACAGAGAGGATGTTGTTACTGTAGTTACCTGTCTGTTGAGTCTGACAGAGAGGATGTTGTTACTGTAGTTACCTGTCTGTTGAGTCTGACAGAGAGGATGTTGTTACTGTAGTTACCTGTCTGTTGAGTCTGACAGAGAGGATGTTGTTACTGTAGTTACCTGTCTGTTGAGTCTGACAGAGAGGATGTTGTTACTGTAGTTACCTGTCTGTTGAGTCTGACAGAGAGGATGTTGTTACTGTAGTTACCCGTCTGTTGAGTCTGACAGAGAGGATGTTGTTACTGTAGTTACCCGTCTGTTGAGTCTGACAGAGAGGATGTTGTTACTGTAGTTACCCGTCTGTTGAGTCTGACAGAGAGGATGTTGTTACTGTAGTTACCCGTCTGTTGAGTCTGACAGAGAGGATGTTGTTACTGTAGTTACCCGTCTGTTGAGTCTGACAGAGAGGATGTTGTTACTGTAGTTACCCGTCTGTTGAGTCTGACAGAGAGGATGTTGTTACTGTAGTTACCCGTCTGTTGAGTCTGACAGAGAGGATGTTGTTACTGTAGTTACCTGTCTGTTGAGTCTGACAGAGAGGATGTTGTTACTGTAGTTACCTGTCTGTTGAGTCTGACAGAGAGGATGTTGTTACTGTAGTTACCTGTCTGTTGAGTCTGACAGAGAGGATGTTGTTACTGTAGTTACCTGTCTGTTGAGTCTGACAGAGAGGATGTTGTTACTGTAGTTACCTGTCTGTTGAGTCTGACAGAGAGGATGTTGTTACTGTAGTTACCTGTCTGTTGAGTCTGACAGAGAGGATGTTGTTACTGTAGTTACCTGTCTGTTGAGTCTGACAGAGAGGATGTTGTTACTGTAGTTACCTGTCTGTTGAGTCTGACAGAGAGGATGTTGTTACTGTAGTTACCTGTCTGTTGAGTCTGACAGAGAGGATGTTGTTACTGTAGTTACCTGTCTGTTGAGTCTGACAGAGAGGATGTTGTTACTGTAGTTACCTGTCTGTTGAGTCTGACAGAGAGGATGTTGTTACTGTAGTTACCTGTCTGTTGAGTCTGACAGAGAGGATGTTGTTACTGTAGTTACCTGTCTGTTGAGTCTGACAGAGAGGATGTTGTTACTGTAGTTACCTGTCTGTTGAGTCTGACAGAGAGGATGTTGTTACTGTAGTTACCTGTCTGTTGAGTCTGACAGAGAGGATGTTGTTACTGTAGTTACCTGTCTGTTGAGTCTGACAGAGAGGATGTTGTTACTGTAGTTACCTGTCTGTTGAGTCTGACAGAGAGGATGTTGTTACTGTAGTTACCTGTCTGTTGAGTCTGACAGAGAGGATGTTGTTACTGTAGTTACCCGTCTGTTGAGTCTGACAGAGAGGATGTTGTTACTGTAGTTACCCGTCTGTTGAGTCTGACAGAGAGGATGTTGTTACTGTAGTTACCCGTCTGTTGAGTCTGACAGAGAGGATGTTGTTACTGTAGTTACCCGTCTGTTGAGTCTGACAGAGAGGATGTTGTTACTGTAGTTACCCGTCTGTTGAGTCTGACAGAGAGGATGTTGTTACTGTAGTTACCCGTCTGTTGAGTCTGACAGAGAGGATGTTGTTACTGTAGTTACCCGTCTGTTGAGTCTGACAGAGAGGATGTTGTTACTGTAGTTACCCGTCTGTTGAGTCTGACAGAGAGGATGTTGTTACTGTAGTTACCCGTCTGTTGAGTCTGACAGAGAGGATGTTGTTACTGTAGTTACCTGTCTGTTGAGTCTGACAGAGAGGATGTTGTTACTGTAGTTACCTGTCTGTTGAGTCTGACAGAGAGGATGTTGTTACTGTAGTTACCTGTCTGTTGAGTCTGACAGAGAGGATGTTGTTACTGTAGTTACCTGTCTGTTGAGTCTGACAGAGAGGATGTTGTTACTGTAGTTACCTGTCTGTTGAGTCTGACAGAGAGGATGTTGTTACTGTAGTTACCTGTCTGTTGAGTCTGACAGAGAGGATGTTGTTACTGTAGTTACCTGTCTGTTGAGTCTGACAGAGAGGATGTTGTTACTGTAGTTACCTGTCTGTTGAGTCTGACAGAGAGGATGTTGTTACTGTAGTTACCTGTCTGTTGAGTCTGACAGAGAGGATGTTGTTACTGTAGTTACCCGTCTGTTGAGTCTGACAGAGAGGATGTTGTTACTGTAGTTACCCGTCTGTTGAGTCTGACAGAGAGGATGTTGTTACTGTAGTTACCCGTCTGTTGAGTCTGACAGAGAGGATGTTGTTACTGTAGTTACCCGTCTGTTGAGTCTGACAGAGAGGATGTTGTTACTGTAGTTACCCGTCTGTTGAGTCTGACAGAGAGGATGTTGTTACTGTAGTTACCCGTCTGTTGAGTCTGACAGAGAGGATGTTGTTACTGTAGTTACCCGTCTGTTGAGTCTGACAGAGAGGATGTTGTTACTGTAGTTACCCGTCTGTTGAGTCTGACAGAGAGGATGTTGTTACTGTAGTTACCCGTCTGTTGAGTCTGACAGAGAGGATGTTGTTACTGTAGTTACCCGTCTGTTGAGTCTGACAGAGAGGATGTTGTTACTGTAGTTACCCGTCTGTTGAGTCTGACAGAGAGGATGTTGTTACTGTAGTTACCCGTCTGTTGAGTCTGACAGAGAGGATGTTGTTACTGTAGTTACCCGTCTGTTGAGTCTGACAGAGAGGATGTTGTTACTGTAGTTACCTGTCTGTTGAGTCTGACAGAGAGGATGTTGTTACTGTAGTTACCTGTCTGTTGAGTCTGACAGAGAGGATGTTGTTACTGTAGTTACCCGTCTGTTGAGTCTGACAGAGAGGATGTTGTTACTGTAGTTACCCGTCTGTTGAGTCTGACAGAGAGGATGTTGTTACTGTAGTTACCTGTCTGTTGAGTCTGGCAGAGAGGATGTTGTTACTGTAGTTACCTGTCTGTTGAGTCTGACAGAGAGGATGTTGTTACTGTAGTTACCTGTCTGTTGAGTCTGACAGAGAGGATGTTGTTACTGTAGTTACCCGTCTGTTGAGTCTGACAGAGAGGATGTTGTTACTGTAGTTACCCGTCTGTTGAGTCTGACAGAGAGGATGTTGTTACTGTAGTTACCCGTCTGTTGAGTCTGACAGAGAGGATGTTGTTACTGTAGTTACCCGTCTGTTGAGTCTGACAGAGAGGATGTTGTTACTGTAGTTACCCGTCTGTTGAGTCTGACAGAGAGGATGTTGTTACTGTAGTTACCCGTCTGTTGAGTCTGACAGAGAGGATGTTGTTACTGTAGTTACCTGTCTGTTGAGTCTGACAGAGAGGATGTTGTTACTGTAGTTACCTGTCTGTTGAGTCTGACAGAGAGGATGTTGTTACTGTAGTTACCCGTCTGTTGAGTCTGACAGAGAGGATGTTGTTACTGTAGTTACCCGTCTGTTGAGTCTGACAGAGAGGATGTTGTTACTGTAGTTACCTGTCTGTTGAGTCTGGCAGAGAGGATGTTGTTACTGTAGTTACCTGTCTGTTGAGTCTGACAGAGAGGATGTTGTTACTGTAGTTACCTGTCTGTTGAGTCTGACAGAGAGGATGTTGTTACTGTAGCTGTAGTTGCAGATCTCCGTTCCCTTCTTAAAGTGGTAGACGTTCATCCGTCTGGGGATGGAGAGACTGACCACCACCACCAGACTGCTGGAGAACAACCGCTCCACGATGTACACGTCTGGGGTCTCTGATGGGGAAGAGCAGGGGCACACATGGGGTAAGCATGGTATGGGCATGAGTGTCCTGGGGGGCTGAGGTAGCCTGGTGTTAGTGTCCTGGGGGGGCTGAGGTAGCCTGGTATTAGTGTCCTGGGGGGGCTGAGGTTGCCTGGTATTAGTGTCCTGGGGGGGCTGAGGTAGCCTGGTATTAGTGTCCTGGGGGGGCTGAGGTAGCCTGGTTTTAGTGTCCTGAGGGGGGGCTGAGGTAGCCTGGTATTAGTGCCCTGACATGGTTGGTTTCTATCTCCACACCACTGTGTCTGCCAGTAATAATGAACTGAACAGTAAATCACCAGACTGCTGGCTAGTGAAGTTATCCATCTACTATTGCCTGTCAACCATTTATCAGTCTACACACAGTGTCTGCAACCCAAATTACACCCTATTGCCTATTTACTGTTGACTGGGAGCCACAGGGCTCTATGTATTTGGAACACAGCCAGTGATTCACTACAAGGATGTAGACTAACAGAGAATTACCCATCAATGGAAGAGGACTGGCAAGTAATTATCCCTGTAACTGACACTAATGCCCAGAGAGAGGCTGGACAACACAACTAGAATGAGATGCTCTGTACGGACTGAACAATTCTACAGCTTCCTGTATGAGTCAGAGGCCTGTATGAGTCAGAAGCCTGTATGAGCCAGAGGCCTGTATGAGCCAGAGGCCTGTATGAGCCAGAGGCCTGTATGAGTCAGAGGCCTGTATGAGTCAGAGGCCTGTATGAGTCAGAGGCCTGTATGAGCCAGAGGCCTGTATGAGCCAGAGGCCTGTATGAGTCAGAGGCCTGTATGAGTCAGAAGCCTGTATGAGTCAGAAGCCTGTATGAGTCAGAGGCCTGTATGAGTCAGAGGCCTGTATGAGTCAGAGACTTTAAGGGAGATAAAAGCTCTGGTATAGGAGTCATAGAGTATACAAGCAGCCTATCAGAGAGAGGCAGAGGAGTACAGGTTAGTTTGGGACGGGATCTAGGGGAATGGTCTAGGGGTTTGTTTGGGACGGGGTCTCGGGGAAGAGGTATGTTTGGGATGGGGTCTAAGGGAAGGGTCGAGGGGTGTGGTTGGGACGGGGTCTAAGGGAAGGGTCTAGGGGTTTGTTTGGGACAGGATCTAGGGGAAGGGTCTAGGGGTTTGTTTGGGACAGGGTCTAAGGGAAGGGTCTAGGAGTGTGTTTGGGACAGGGCTATACTAACCGCTCTCGTAGATGCAGTCCAGTTTGTCCACTGAGGTCACAGAGAACAGCTTATAGCCTGTCTTGGTTCCCACTGCCAATGACCTGAGAACACAACAACACATACAGAGGTTGATAAACACATATAGAATATTACAAGTCAAAGTGACTAATGTGTGACTAGTTTCTTCATGCACACCAGAGTATTTAGGAATACAGAGTGCACACACACACACACACACACACACACACACACACACACACACACACACACACACACACACACACACACACACACACACACACACACACACACACACACACACACACACACACACACACACACACACACACACACACAGGTAGATCATTATTTTAAAAACACATTGAATATGTTAGGGTAAAAACAAGTCAATGATGTGTGACTCATCTCATGCACACCAGACTTTGCTCTCAATGGTTTTATAGACACTGTTTATTTGGGGATTCCAGAACGAGAAACAGTTACTTTGTTTTTCAAGTTTGCTGCAAGGACTTTTGATAAAAGGGACAAAAACATGGAATTGGAAAGTTGCAAGTGTGACTCTTTCCTCGTGTAAATGCTGTGTTCTCCATCCATTCTGGACAGGAGGGAACTTCCCCCAAACTTCATGACTGACATATCATTTTCAGTTCAACATGATATTGCCTTGGGAGTGCTGATGTGATTGAACTTGCTCAGTTATCATTTTGCATAGCCAGTCCAAAAGATTTTCCTCTCGCTCTCTCTCGCTCTCTCTCTCAGGACAGTCATCTTGCAGGGAGAACAGTCATCTAGCAGGGAGGACAGTCATCTAGCAGGGAGGACAGTCATCTAGCAGGGAGGACAGTCATCTAGCAGGGAGGACAGTCATCTTGCAGGGAGGACAGTCATCTAGCAGGGAGGACAGTCATCTAGCAGGGAGGACAGTCATCTAGCAGGGAGGACAGTCATCTAGCAGGGAGGACAGTCATCTAGCAGGGAGGACAGTCATCTTGCAGGGAGGACAGTCATCTTGCAGGGAGGACAGTCATGTAGTAGGGAGGACAGTCATCTAGCAGGGAGGACAGTCATCTAGTAGGGAGGACAGTCATCTTGCAGGGATGACAGTCATCTAGCAGGGAGGACAGTCATCTAGCAGGGAGGACTGTTATCTAGCAGGGAGGACAGTCATCTAGCAGGGAGGACAGTCATCAGGGAGGACAGTCATCTAGCAGGGAGGACAGTCATCTAGCAGGGAGGACAGTCATCTAGCAGGGAGGACAGTCATCTAGCAGGGAGGACAGTCATCTAGCAGGGAGGACAGTCATCTAGCAGGGAGGACAGTCATCTAGCAGGGAGGACAGTCATCTAGTAGGGAGGACAGTCATCTAGTAGGGAGGACAGTCATCTAGTAGGGAGGACAGTCATCTAGTAGGGAGGACAGTCATCTAGCAGGGAGGACAGTCATCTAGCAGGGAGGACAGTCATCTAGCAGGGAGGACAGTCATCTAGCAGGGAGGACAGTCATCTAGCAGGGAGGACAGTCATCTAGCAGGGAGGACAGTCATCTAGCAGGGAGGACAGTCATCTAGCAGGGAGGACAGTCATCTAGCAGGGAGGACAGTCATCTAGTAGGGAGGACAGTCATCTAGTAGGGAGGACAGTCATCTAGTAGGGAGGACAGTCATCTAGCAGGGAGGACAGTCATCTAGCAGGGAGGACAGTCATCTAGCAGGGTGGACAGTCATCTAGTAGGGAGGACAGTCATCTAGTAGGGAGGACAGTCATCTAGTAGGGAGGACAGTCATCTAGCAGGGAGGACAGTCATCTAGCTAGGGTGTTTAGGGGCATGTCCCAATTGGCACCCTAAATAGTGCACTACTTTTTGACCAGGGCCCATAGGTTAGTGCACTATATAGGGAATAGGGTGCCATTGCAGTGTTTTATAAAGTTGACTGAGTTGTTCCATTGGACAGTTTCTAAAAGCCACTACTCTGTTCCCTTGGATGGGACTGTCTGCTGTACATGTCTGGTCCCGCTATGGAAACGGGACCAAACCTGCAATCATCATCACTGAAAGAAAGAAAAGAGTGTTTGACATTTTTCTTTTGACACAAACACAACCAGATTCCACAGTAAGCTCTCAGTCTTCACGGGTACGCATTGTTCCTGACTTTGTTTCAAATGGATATCTTTATCCTGAACTTTCTTTATTTTTTTTTGCTCGTTTTGAATGCTGTTTTTATTGTGAGATCTCTGGTGGATCAGATTCCCACTGTAGGCTGTATTACGTAGGCCTATGGGGTTTAAACATGATCAGATCAGATCCCCACTGTAGGCTGTATTACGTAGGCCTATGGGGTTAGACAATGATCAGATCCCCACTGTAGGCTGTATTACGTAGGCCTATGGGGTTTACAAAAATGATCAGATCAGATCCCCACTGTAGGCTGTATTACGTAGGCCTATGGGGTTTACAAAATGATCAGATCAGATCCCCACTGTAGGCTGTATTACGTAGGCCTATGGGGTTTAAAAATGATCAGATCAGATCCCCACTGTAGGCTGTATTACGTAGGCCTATGGGGTTTAAAAAATGCCCCCCTTTTGGCCGACGTATCAAAATGCTTTGGGAATATGTCGTTTGGAGAGCGGTTGAACATTGGGAATATGTTGTTTGGAGAGCGGTTGAACATTGGGAATATGTTGTTTGGAGAGCGGTTGAACATTGGGAATGTGTCGTTTGGAGAGCGGTTGAACATTGGGAATGTGTCGTTTGGAGAGCGGTTGAACATTGGGAATGTGTCGTTTGGAGAGCGGTTGAACATTGGGAATGTGTCGTTTGGAGAGCGGTTGAACATTGGGAATGTGTCGTTTGGAGAGCGGTTGAACATTGGGAATGTGTTGTTTGGAGAGCGGTTGAACATTGGGAATGTGTTGTTTGGAGAGCGGTTGAACATTGGGAATGTGTCGTTTGGAGAGCGGTTGAACATTGGGAATGTGTCGCAGAGACATCAAACTTTAAGTTTTTATTTTCTCACAAATCAACACCATAATATATTGCCCATCCCATCTTGAAAGAAAACATAGCCTGAAGTTGCACCAGGAAAAATTGTTGAAGTAATTGTATATTCAGATCCAAACCCCAACACCACAGGACAACAGGTCTACTCTGTTCAGATCTAAACCCCAACACCACAGGACAACAGGTCTACTCTGTTCAGATCTAAACCCCAACACCACAGGACAACAGGTCTACTCTGTTCTGATCTAAACCCCAACACCACAGGACAACAGGTCTACTCTGTTCTATGTTCTGATCCAAACCACAGGACAACAGGTCTACTCTGTTCAGATCTAAACCCCAACACCACAGGACAACAGGTCTACTCTGTTCAGATCTAAACCCCAACACCACAGGACAACAGGTCTACTCTGTTCAGATCCAAACCCCAACACCACAGGACAACAGGTCTACTCTGTTCAGATCCAAACCCCAACACCACAGGACAACAGGTCTACTCTGTTCTGATCCAAACCCCAACACCACAGGACAACAGGTCTACTCTGTTCTGATCCAAACCACAGGACAACAGGTCTACTCTGTTCTGATCTAAACCCCAACACCACAGGACAACAGGTCTACTCTGTTCTGATCCAAACCCCAACACCACAGGACAACAGGTCTACTCTGTTCTGATCTAAACCCCAACACCACAGGACAACAGGTCTACTCTGTTCAGATCCAAACCCCAACACCACAGGACAACAGGTCTACTCTGTTCTATGTTCAGATCTAAACCCCAACACCACAGGACAACAGGTCTACTCTGTTCAGATCCAAACCCCAACACCACAGGACAACAGGTCTACTCTGTTCAGATCCAAACCCCAACACCACAGGACAACAGGTCTACTCTTTTCTGATCCAAACCCCAACACCACAGGACAACAGGTCTACTCTGTTCAGATCTAAACCCCAACACCACAGGACAACAGGTCTACTCTGTTCTATGTTCTGATCCAAACCCCAACACCACAGGACAACAGGTCTACTCTGTTCAGATCTAAACCCCCAACACCACAGGACAACAGGTCTACTCTGTTCAGATCTAAACCCCCAACACCACAGGACAACAGGTCTACTCTGTTCAGATCTAAACCCCAACACCACAGGACAACAGGTCTACTCTGTTCTATGTTCAGATCTAAACCCCAACACCACAGGACAACAGGTCTACTCTGTTCTATGTTCTGATCCAAACCCCAACACCACAGGACAACAGGTCTACTCTGTTCTGATCCAAACCCCAACACCACAGGACAACAGGTCTACTCTGTTCAGATCTGATCTAAACCCCAACACCACAGGACAACAGGTCTACTCTGTTCAGATCCACAGGAAACCCCAACACCACAGGACAACAGGTCTACTCTGTTCAGATCTAAACCCCAACACCACAGGACAACAGGTCTACTCTGTTCAGATCTAAACCCCAACACCACAGGACAACAGGTCTACTCTGTTCAGATCTAAACCCCCAACACCACAGGACAACAGGTCTACTCTGTTCAGATCTAAACCCCCAACACCACAGGACAACAGGTCTACTCTGTTCAGATCTAAACCCCCAACACCACAGGACAACAGGTCTACTCTGTTCAGATCTAAACCCCAACACCACAGGACAACAGGTCTACTCTGTTCAGATCCAAACCCCAACACCACAGGACAACAGGTCTACTCTGTTCAGATCTAAACCCCCAACACCACAGGACAACAGGTCTACTCTGTTCTGATCTAAACCCCCAACACCACAGGACAACAGGTCTACTCTGTTCAGATCTAAACCCCCAACACCACAGGACAACAGGTCTACTCTGTTCAGATCTAAACCCCCAACACCACAGGACAACAGGTCTACTCTGTTCAGATCTAAACCCCAACACCACAGGACAACAGGTCTACTCTGTTCAGATCTAAACCCCAACACCACAGGACAACAGGTCTACTCTGTTCAGATCTAAACCCCCAACACCACAGGACAACAGGTCTACTCTGTTCTGATTAAAACCCCAACACCACAGGACAACAGGTCTACTCTGTTCAGATCTAAACCCCAACACCACAGGACAACAGGTCTACTCTGTTCTGATCTAAACCCCCAACACCACAGGACAACAGGTCTACTCTGTTCTGATCTAAACCCCCAACACCACAGGACAACAGGTCTACTCTGTTCAGATCTAAACCCCAACACCACAGGACAACAGGTCTACTCTGTTCAGATCTAAACCCCCAACACCACAGGACAACAGGTCTACTCTGTTCAGATCTAAACCCCCAACACCACAGGACAACAGGTCTACTCTGTTCAGATCTAAACCCCCAACACCACAGGACAACAGGTCTACTCTGTTCTGTGTTCAGATCTAAACCCCAACACCACAGGACAACAGGTCTACTCTGTTCAGATCTAAACCCCAACACCACAGGACAACAGGTCTACTCTGTTCTGATCTAAACCCCAACACCACAGGACAACAGGTCTACTCTGTTCTGATCTAAACCCCAACACCACAGGACAACAGGTCTACTCTGTTCTGATCTAAACCCCCAACACCACAGGACAACAGGTCTACTCTGTTCTGATCTAAACCCCCAACACCACAGGACAACAGGTCTACTCTGTTCTGATCTAAACCCCAACACCACAGGACAACAGGTCTACTCTGTTCTGATCTAAACCCCAACACCACAGGACAACAGGTCTACTCTGTTCTGATCCAAACCCCAACACCACAGGACAACAGGTCTACTCTGTTCAGATCTAAACCCCCAACACCACAGGACAACAGGTCTACTCTGTTCAGATCTAAACCCCCAACACCACAGGACAACAGGTCTACTCTGTTCTGATCTAAACCCCAACACCACAGGACAACAGGTCTACTCTGTTCAGATCTAAACCCCCAACACCACAGGACAACAGGTCTACTCTGTTCAGATCTAAACCCCCAACACCACAGGACAACAGGTCTACTCTGTTCAGATCTAAACCCCAACACCACAGGACAACAGGTCTACTCTGTTCTGATCCAAACCCCCAACACCACAGGACAACAGGTCTACTCTGTTCTGATCCAAACCCCCAACACCACAGGACAACAGGTCTACTCTGTTCAGATCTAAACCCCCAACACCACAGGACAACAGGTCTACTCTGTTCAGATCTAAACCCCAACACCACAGGACAACAGGTCTACTCTGTTCAGATCTAAACCCCAACACCACAGGACAACAGGTCTACTCTGTTCAGATCTAAACCCCAACACCACAGGACAACAGGTCTACTCTGTTCAGATCTAAACCCCAACACCACAGGACAACAGGTCTACTCTGTTCAGATCTAAACCCCAACACCACAGGACAACAGGTCTACTCTGTTCAGATCTAAACCCCAACACCACAGGACAACAGGTCTACTCTGTTCAGATCTAAACCCCAACACCACAGGACAACAGGTCTACTCTGTTCAGATCTAAACCCCCAACACCACAGGACAACAGGTCTACTCTGTTCTGATCTAAACCCCCAACACCACAGGACAACAGGTCTACTCTGTTCTGATCTAAACCCCAACACCACAGGACAACAGGTCTACTCTGTTCAGATCTAAACCCCAACACCACAGGACAACAGGTCTACTCTGTTCTGATCCAAACCCCAACACCACAGGACAACAGGTCTACTCTGTTCAGATCTAAACCCCAACACCACAGGACAACAGGTCTACTCTGTTCAGATCTAAACCCCCAACACCACAGGACAACAGGTCTACTCTGTTCTGATCTAAACCCCAACACCACAGGACAACAGGTCTACTCTGTTCAGATCTAAACCCCAACACCACAGGACAACAGGTCTACTCTGTTCAGATCTAAACCCCCAACACCACAGGACAACAGGTCTACTCTGTTCAGATCTAAACCCCCAACACCACAGGACAACAGGTCTACTCTGTTCTGATCTAAACCCCCAACACCACAGGACAACAGGTCTACTCTGTTCAGATCTAAACCCCAACACCACAGGACAACAGGTCTACTCTGTTCAGATCTAAACCCCAACACCACAGGACAACAGGTCTACTCTGTTCTGATCCAAACCCCAACACCACAGGACAACAGGTCTACTCTGTTCAGATCTAAACCCCAACACCACAGGACAACAGGTCTACTCTGTTCTGATCTAAACCCCCAACACCACAGGACAACAGGTCTACTCTGTTCTGATCTAAACCCCAACACCACAGGACAACAGGTCTACTCTGTTCTATGTTCAGATCTAAACCCCAACACCACAGGACAACAGGTCTACTCTGTTCAGATCTAAACCCCCAACACCACAGGACAACAGGTCTACTCTGTTCTATGTTCAGATCTAAACCCCAACACCACAGGACAACAGGTCTACTCTGTTCAGATCCAAACCCCAACACCACAGGACAACAGGTCTACTCTGTTCTGCATTCCTTTATGAAGTAAACACTCTCATGCTCAAGGTTTTTTACCAGTTACCTAACTAAGACAGAATCGATGGACAGGTGTGTGTGTGTGTATGCGGGTGTGCATGTGTGTGTTACCTAGTACCGAGCCTACGACAGAAGCTATGGACAGGTTGTGAAAATTTTCTCCACAGTGCCAGTCAGCCTCATATCAGGTGAGCAGGCGATCTGAGAGTTATTCACTGTCCCAGATATACTGTCCCTATTCCCTACATACAATAGGGCTCTATAAGCCCTGGTCCAAACTACTAATACTGTCCCTATTCCCTACATACAGTAGGGCTCTATAGGCCCTGGTCCAAACTACTAATACTGTCCCTATTCCCTACATACAATAGGGCTCTATAAGCCCTGGTCCAAACTACTAATACTGTCCCTATTCCCTACATACAATAGGGCTCTATAAGCCCTGGTCCAAACTACTAATACTGTCCCTATTCCCTACATACAGTAGGGCTCTATAAGCCCTGGTCCAAACTACTAATACTGTCCCTATTCCCTACATACAGTAGGGCTCTATAAGCCCTGGTCCAAACTACTAATACTGTCCCTATTCCCTACATACAGTAGGGCTCTATAAGCCCTGGTCAAAACTACTAATACTGTCCCTATTCCCTACATACAGTAGGGCTCTATAAGCCCTGGTCCAAACTACTAATACTGTCCCTATTCCCTACATACAATAGGGCTCTATAAGCCCTGGTCCAAACTACTAATACTGTCCCTATTCCCTACATACAGTAGGGCTCTATAGGCCCTGGTCCAAACTACTAATACTGTCCCTATTCCCTACATACAGTAGGGCTCTATAGGCCCTGGTCAAAACTACTAATACTGTCCCTATTCCCTACATACAGTAGGGCTCTATAGGCCCTGGTCCAAACTACTAATACTGTCCCTATTCCCTACATACAGTAGGGCTCTATAGGCCCTGGTCAAAACTACTACTACTGTCCCTATTCCCTACATACAGTAGGGCTCTATAGGCCCTGGTCAAAACTACTAATACTGTCCCTATTCCCTATATACAGTAGGGCTCTATAGGCCCTGGTCAAAACTAGTGATACTGTCCCTATTCCCTACATACAGTAGGGCTCTATAGGCCCTGGTCAAAACTACTAATACTGTCCCTATTCCCTACATACAGTAGGGCTCTATAGACCCTGGTCAAAACTACTAATACTGTCCCTATTCCCTACATACAGTAGGGCTCTATAGGCCCTGGTCCAAACTACTAATACTGTCCCTATTCCCTACATACAGTAGGGCTCTATAGGCCCTGGTCAAAACTACTAATACTGTCCCTATTCCCTACATACATAATAATAATAATAATATATGCCATTTAGCAGACGCTTTTATCCAAAAACTACAGTAATACTGTCCCTATTCCCTACCCATACAGTAGGGCTGAGCTACAGAAGGACCACATACAGTAGGGCTCTATAGGCCCTGTAGGCCCTGGTCAAAACTACTGATACTGTCCCTATTCCCTACATACAGTAGGGCTCTATAGGCCCTGGTCCAAACTACTAATACTGTCCCTATTCCCTACATACAGTAGGGCTCCATAGGCCCTGGTCAAAACTACTTCTACTGTCCCTATTCCCTACATACAGTAGGGCTCTATAGGCCCTGGTCCAAACTACTAATACTGTCCCTATTCCCTATATACAGTAGGGCTCTATAGGCCCTGGTCCAAACTACTACTACTGTCCCTATTCCCTACATACAGTAGGGCTCTATAGGCCCTGGTCAAAACTACTACTACTGTCCCTATTCCCTACATACAGTAGGGCTCTATAGGCCCTGGTCCAAACTACTACTACTGTCCCTATTCCCTATATACAGTAGGGCTCTATAGGCCCTGGTCCAAACTACTAATACTGTCCCTATTCCCTACATACAGTAGGGCTCTATAGGCCCTGGTCCAAACTACTACTACTGTCCCTATTCCCTACATACAGTAGGGCTCCATAGGCCCTGGTCAAAACAACTTCTACTGTCCCTATTCCCTACATACAGTAGGGCTCTATAGGCCCTGGTCCAAACTACTAATACTGTCCCTATTCCCTATATACAGTAGGGCTCTATAGGCCCTGGTCCAAACTACTACTACTGTCCCTATTCCCTATATACAGTAGGGCTCTATAGGCCCTGGTCCAAACTACTACTACTGTCCCTATTCCCTATATACAGTAGGGCTCTATAGGCCCTGGTCCAAACTACTAATACTGTCCCTATTCCCTACATACAGTAGGGCTCTATAGGCCCTGGTCCAAACTACTACTACTGTCCCTATTCCCTACATACAGTAGGGCTCTATAGGCCCTGGCCACAACTAGTGCAGGGAACAGGATGCCATTTGGGATATATTTCTGTTCATGAAAAGTAGTTGATCGTGGCGATTCAAGCATTCTCAGTCAGTGCTTACATTAGTCAAAGGAACTCTCTCTCAGTCAAATGGAGTCATTAAGAAAGTGATCAATAGATGTCTATAGGCATTAGTGTGTATAACAGGAGTGCTTTAGAAGCCCCGTCGTTCTGCCTCCAGAACGGTTCCATCCACTGTTGTCAACCGTCGCTTTTTTTTTTTGAATAAATCCTGTGGTTTCAGGTTTAGCATAATGAGTGTGTTTTGTTCAGAGGACTGTGAACTGCCCACTCTGATCATCACATGCGAATTCTGTAGCCGCTATGTAGAATTCTATAACATCTATGGGCTATTTATTTAGGACCTCACAATGAAAGGGAAATATTTTTTAGATTGAATCACCATGATATCATACTGAAAGGTGTATTTATCTATAACTTATTTTACAGGAAATGACAAGGACATTTGCTGAGAGAGCATTCTGTTGTAGGCAACCAACCCAACAGGCAGCGGGTTCGGAGGCGCTTACGTGGAGTCTTGGTTGAAAGAGGCGCAGCCAAGCCCCGTCAGCTCCGTCCCCGGCCCGGCTCCCGGTTCACCGGGTCCGCTAGGACCGTCAGCTCCCTCTCCCGTCTCCATCCCGATTCCCAGCGACCTCTTTCCCTCCCTCCGCCCTGGATCGGAGGCCTGGGATCGGCTTTGCCTCTTGGCACGATAGCGTCGGATTGAGGATCCAGCTGAGAAGAAATCTCGATCGCCTTTTTAACAATAAACCGATCTAATCATAGGCCTGAGTGTTTTGAACTCCTTATATCCGGTGTTTTTAGAATCCAACTCTGAGTTCCATAAATGTTCCTGTTTAGTACAGAAGAGATCAGACACTCTAGAGAAAGAAGAAGGGAAAAACCGAAGCAAAACAAGAACAGCTGACAGCTTGTTGCGTCACTCGGATTTCCCGTCCCAGTTGGCTGAAAGCGAAATTCAATGTTGTCGTCGGCTCGATTCTGATTGGTCAGGTGCATAGAGAATAATATAGAGGCCTGTAGTGGCCAAAAGTCTATTTTAGCATGGGCAGCGCCAGAGGGGAAGATGCGAAGCAAAAGGTTTTACTCCGCCCAAAATCTGTCCACGAAAATAAGCCCAACTTTGAAAAAAACGACTTCATATTGGAGTTGTGCCTGTTTTCCAGAGATAGATAGAAGACTCAGATAGAGGACTCATCGTGGATATAACCCGTTTTAGCATGGACATTGCCATTGAGGGCTTCCACCACTTAAAGTAGTCAACTGGGTGGGGGTTCCTATGAGTTGGGAGCAATCAGCCAATGAAGAAGTGTAAATGACTACTTTAAAATGGAGATAGCCTCAATGGTGCTGCACATGCTGTCACAGATCCTATAATCAAATCACATTTTATTTGTCACATGTTTCGTAAACAGCAGGTGTAACAGTGAAATGCTTCCTTATGGGCCCTTCCAAACAATGTAGAGAGAAAAATAATATAAAATAATGACATGAGGAATAAATATACAACGAGTAACGATAACTTGGTTATATACACAGGGTCGTGACATGGAAAAACCAGCTAACAAAGAGACTCCTCCCCCTCTCATCTTACCCGGGGCTGCCATCCGGTCGTGACGATGGAAAAACCAGTTAGATGTATATCATCCATGTCCTTGTTCAGCCACGACTCAGAAAACCAAACAATATTACAAGGTGTTGAAAGCGTTCCACAGGGATGCTGGCCCATGTTGACTCCAATGTTGGGTCCAAGTTGTCGGGTGGTAGGGTTGTAGGGTGGTGGACCATTCTTGATACACACAGGAAACTGTTGAGCGTGAAAAACCCAGCAGCGTTGCAGTTCTTGACACCCTCTGGATGGAATACATGTGAAATCCATGTCTCAATTGTCTCAAGGCTTAAAAATCCTCCTTTAACCAGGTCTCCTCCCCTTCATCTACACTGATTGAAGTGGATTTAACAAGTGACATCATCATTCACCTGGATTCACCTGGTCAGCCTATGTCATGGACAGAGCAGGTGTTCTTAAATGTTTTGCATACTCAGTGCTTTCTCTATCATTATCTATGGTCAGGTAGAAAAAAAAGGTTTGTCTTGATTGGCTCCTCTTGGGGAAAGGGAGGTCGGGTAACGCCCCTAGTTTAAATCTATGCAGTAGTAGCAGAGATACAGTATATAATGAGTTGTTGTCCCGGAGGCGGGAAGGCAGGTGACAAGCTATCTATCGATCTGCTTACTAAACCTATAGAAACACAGTGAATAACGCTGTGCTCTCCGTGGACAGACGTTGACCTGAGTAAACCCTCTGGCTCCGCCTCTTCCTCTCTAGTAGCTCTGCTGTGTTGTTATTCACGGAGGACTCAAACCAGTGGGCGGTGGTCACAGAGGGCGGTGGTCACAGAGGGCGGAGGTCACAGAGGGCGGAGGTCCCAGTGGGCGGAGACAGACAAGGAAACGCTATTCATTTACAGTAGTAATAGCTGGCAAAACATTGACCTCTCCTTGACCTCTCCTTGACCTCTCCTTGATCTCTCCTTGACCTCTCCTTGACCTCTCCTTGATCTCTCCTTGATCTCTCCTTGACCTCTCCTTGATCTCTCCTTGACCTCTCCTTGACCTCTCCTTGAGCGACCCTCAAGCACCTGCAGCAGCCTTTTGCTTCCACATGTTACTTTGTATTTTGTATATTTATATTTACATTGAACTTTGTACCTTTATAACAGTTCTGGAGTGTAGATTCACTGTAGCCATACTGCCATAAACACAATACCTTGTTGAGGTGTAGCACTCAGCCAGGGATGGACGTTATGATGTATATAATAATATGTCTTAATACAATATTAGAAATATACACCAAAACGTACCACTCGGGTGTGAGTTCATTTATCACATAAGAACCACGGTACAATATGAAAACTCAGTCCACCAGAATCTGTAGAAAGCATGTTTATTTTACTTTAAAAATATTGATTCATTGATTGAAACCCAGCACAAAGCAACATGATTTATTGTAAAACATCTTGAAGCTGCAGAAGTGTCTACTGTTCCAGTTGAAAATGAATACACATGATAACACATCTATCTGTGTAAAATACTGGGTAACTTGACAGTGATGTGACTCTGGGTTGGGGTCAATTCCATTTCAATTCCAGTCAATTCAGAAAGTACACTGAAATTCCAATTCTCTTCAATGCTTTTCAATGAGGAATAAAAAAAAATGAAATTGGAATTTGGTTTACTTTCCGAATTGACTGGAATTGAAATGGAATTGACCCCAACCCTGGTGTGACTAACTGCTTAATGTAGATGTTAATAACAACTGGTAGTGGTGAGTCCCATGGTCATCTGGAGTAATGCTGACCGCACAGATGGCAAGACACAGCCTATGGCTCTAGCATCCTCCATGAACTCAGTGCTGCCGGGAAAACAGAGAGAAGAAGAAAAACCGGTGAATAAATGTCATGTCAACAGAGTAGAACAGCCTGAGTTTTACCCATAAGGCTCTGCTCAACAGTAGTGCACTATGCTGTGTAATGATATGGGGGGAAAGGTTAGTGTTGGAACAAAGGCAAACACACTCTCCAGGATATACTTCCACACTCCGCCCCCTGGGGGCAGCACCAACAGGGTCTAGGTGCTGAGCTAAGCCTTGATAAGCACATCAGGTGCAGCCAATGAAGGTGATTGGCAGTCTGGGAGAGAGAGAGGAGGACAGAAGCCTCTCAGTCGGTTTTTATTTGTTTTTGTTGTGTTAGAAAACCTCTTTAGTTGGGCATATATATTTGTGGTGTGGTTTCTGTACACATTTACTTCACAGTTGGCACTATGTATTGGGGCAGGTAGCGTTCTCCTGGAATCCGCCAAACCCAGATTCATCCGTCGAACTGCCAAATGGTGAAGCGTGAATCATCAGTCCAGAGAACGTGTTTCCACTGCTCCAGAGACCAATGGCTGCAAGCTTTACACCACTCCAGCTGACACTTGGCATTACGCACAGTGATCTTAGGCTTGTGTGCGGCTGCTCAGCCATGGAAACCCATCTCTTCACCATGGAAACCCATCTCTTCACCATGGAAACCCATCTCTTCACCATGGAAACCCATCTCTTCACCATGGAAACCCATCTCGTGACCATGGAAACCCATCTCTTCACCATGGAAACCCATCTCGTGACCATGGAAACCCATCTCTTCACCATGGAAACCCATCTCGTGAAGCTCCCGACGAACAGCTCTTGTGTTGACGTTGCTTCCAGAGGTAGTTTGGAACTCGGTAGGGAGTGTTGCAACCGGGGACAGACGATTTTTACACACTACGTGTTTCAACACTCAGTGGTCCCGTTCTGTGAGCTTGTGTGGCCTACCACTTCACAGCTGAGCCGTTGTTGCTCCTAGACATTTCCACTTCAAAATAACAGCACTTACAGTTGATCGGAGAAGCTCTAGCAGGTCAGAAATTTGACAAACTGACTTGTTGAAAAGGTGGCATCCTATTACGATGCCACGTTGAAAGTCACTGAGCTCTTCAGTAAGCCCATTCTACTGCCAATGTTTGTCTATGGAGATTGCATGGCGGTGTGCTCAATTATATACACCTGTCAGCAACAGGTGTGGCTGAAATAGCCAAATCTACTCATTTGACGGGGTGTCCACATCCTTTTGTATATGTGGTGTATGTAGGCAGTACCTTGAAGTCCCAGAGGACCATAGCTCCGTCCAGACCCACACTGCTGTACTTGTCCACGTGGGTCTTAGTTCCTGACACGATACACAGCTGACTGGAGGGAGACACAGGAGCAGAGAGATTCAGTATCCTCTACAAGCATTTCGCTACATCCGCAATAACATCTGCTAAACACGTGTATGTGACACACACAACATACACAACACACACACTCCCTCTCTTCTCACGTGATGCTGTTCTGGTGCAGGCAGCCCAGCTCGTTGCTCTCGTCGTCATCAGTAGCCTTCTTATCCAGATTGCGGAAGTGTTGCATGGCGGACATGCTGCCCCTAGAGGTCTGCTTGGGGATGTCCAGCTTCTTAACAAACTTCAGAGTGCCTGGGCCCTTATAGGAGAACTGAAACGGACAGCAGTCATGGCCCTGAAACAGAGGGTTTAGACATTAGGTATGCAAGGTATGTATGATAGGAACATAGAGGGTTTAGACATTAGGTATAGGATGATAGGAACATAGAGGGTTTAGACATTAGGTATGCAGGGTATGTATGCTAGGAACATAGAGGGTTTAGACATTAGGTATGCAAGGTATGTATGATAGGAACATAGAGGGTTTAGACATTAGGTATGCAGGGTATGTATGATAGGAACATAGAGGGTTTAGACATTAGGTATGCAGGGTATGTATGATAGGAACATAGAGGGTTTAGACATTAGGTATGCAGGGTATGTATGATAGGAACATAGAGGGTTTAGACATTAGGTATGCAAGGTATGTATGATAGGAACATAGAGGGTTTAGACATTAGGTATGCAAGGTATGTATGATAGGAACATAGAGGGTTTAGACATTAGGTATGCAGGGTATGTATGCTAGAAACAGAGTGTTTAGACATTAGGTATGCAAGGTATGTATGATAGGAACATAGAGGGTTTAGGCATTAGGAACATAGAACATAGGACCATAGTATGCAGGGTATGTATGATATTGAGTCCCAAATGGAACCCTATTGCCTTTATATAATGCACTGCTTTTGACCAGGACCGATAGGAGCAAACTGTAGGATACCAGGCCACAAGGGATCCTGTAAAGCCTATATATAGGGGACAGTGTTCCATCTGGGGACAGTGTATCACTGAACTCAATGAACTCCCACAGGTGGAAGTGGTTCGGTGAACTGGGCTCACAAGTTGAGTAACCTTGCTATGGTTCTGGTCGGTCACAAATGAGGAGAGTGATGAGAGGTGTGTTTTCTTACCGCGGCAACCATCTCTGTGGGGCTCACATAGAGCACGCTCACTAGAGGGAGACGGTCCGTTGTCAGCTGAGTCACCCTGTCAATCGACACGAGGTCAGAGATCAAGAGTCATGGGGTCAATGACACGTTCCTCTCTGTGTGAATCTCTAAATGAAAGATTCCTCTCATCCCTTTCACCTAGCCTCTTTCCTCAGAACATCAGAAGGAGACAAGGTTCCTTTTCCTCCAAGGCTCTAATGGCTTCCCTTTTCCATTTTCAGGAGAGGAGGGGAGAGGACGACAGTAGTGGAGGAAAAGACTGAGAAGCATCCTTTCTGTCAGTGATAGCTACTCACTCTTTCCCCCTTCACTCTTTCCCCCTTCACTCTTTCTCTCCTTCACTCTTTCCCCTTTCACTCTTCCCTCCTTCACTCTTTCTCCCCTTCCCCCTTCACTCTTTCTCCCCTTCACTCTTTCACCTCTTCCCCCTTCACTCTTTCTCCCCTTCACTCTTTCACCTCTTCCCCCTTCACTCTTTCTCCCCTTCACTCTTTCACCCCTTCCCCTTCACTCTTTCACCCCTTCCTTCTTTCCCACTTCACTCTTTCCCCTTTCACTCTTCCCTCCTTCACTCTTTCTCCCCTTCCCCCTTCACTCTTTCTCCCTTCACTCTTTCACCTCTTCCCCCTTCACTCTTTCTCCCCTTCACTCTTTCACCCCTTCCCCCTTCACTCTTTCACCTCTTCCCCTTCACTCTTTCTCCCCTTCACTCTTTCTCCCCTTCCCCCTTCACTCTTTCTCCCCTTCACTCTTTCTCCCTTCCCCCTTCACTCTTTCACCTCTTCCCCCTTCACTCTTTCTCCCCTTCACTCTTTCACCTCTTCCCCTTCACTCTTTCTCCCCTTCACTCTTTCACCCCTTCCCCCTTCACTCTTTCACCTCTTCCCCCTTCACTCTTTCTCCCCTTCACTCTTTCTCCCCTTCCCCCTTCACTCTTTCTCCCCTTCACTCTTTCTCCCCTTCCCCCTTCACTCTTTCACCTCTTCCCCTTCACTCTTTCTCCCCTTCACTCTTTCTCCCCTTCCCCCTTCACTCTTTCTCCCCTTCACTCTTTCACCTCTTCCCCTTCACTCTTTCTCCCTTCACTCTTTCACCTCTTCCCCTTCACTCTTTCTCCCCTTCACTCTTTCACCCCTTCCCCTTCACTCTTTCCCCCTTCACTCTTTCACCCCTTCCTTCTTTCCCACTTCACTCTTTCCCCCTTCACTCTTTCACCCCTTCCCCCTTCACTCTTTCCCCCTTCACTCTTTCCCCCTTCACTCTTTCCCCTTCACTCTTTCTCCCCTTCACTCTTCCCCCTTCACTCTTTCACCTCTTCCCCCTTCACTCTTTCCCCCTTCACTCTTTCACCCCTTCCTTCTTTTCCACTTCGCTCTTTCCCCCTTCACTCTTTCCCCTTCACTCTTTCCCTTCACTCTTTCACCCCTTCGCTCTTTCCCCCTTCACTCTTTTCCCTTCACTGTTTCACCCTTCACTCTTTCCCCTTCACTCTTTCCCCCTTCACTCTTTCCCCCTTCACTCTTTCCCCCTTCACTCTTTCCCCTTCACTCTTTACTCTTTCACCCCTTCACTGTTTCCCCATTCACTCTTTCACCCCTTCACTCTTTCACCCCTTCACTGGTTCCCCCTTCACCCTTTCTCCCTTCACTCTTTCACCCCTTCACCCTTTCCCCCTTCACTCTTTCCCCCTTCACTCACTCTTTCCCCCTTCACTCTTTCACCCCTTCACTCTTTCCCCTTTCACCCTTTCCCCCTTCACTCTTTCACACATTCACTGTTTCCCCTTCACTCTTTCACCCCTTCACTCTTTCCCCCTTCATTCTTTCCCCCTTCATTCTTTCACTCACTCTTTCCCCCTTCACTCTTTCCCCTTCACTCTTTCACCCCTTCACTCTTTCCCCCTTCACTCTCTCACTCACTCTTTCACCCCTTCACTCTTTCACCCTTTCACCCTTTCCCCTTCACTCTTTCACCCCTTCACTCTTTCCCCCTTCATTCTTTCACTCACTCTTTCCCCCTTCACGCTTTCCCCCTTCACTCTTTCACCCCTTCACTCTTTCCCCCTTCACTCTCTCACTCACTCTTTCACCCCTTCACTCTTTCACCCTTTCACCCTTTCCCCCTTCACTCTTTCACTCTTCACTCTTTCACCCCTTCACTCTTTCACCCTTTCCCCCTTCACCCTTCACCCTTCACCCTTTCCCCCTTCACTCTTTCACCCTTCCCCCTTCACTCTTTCCCCTTCCCTCCCCCTTCACTCTTTCACCCCTTCCCCCTTCACTCTTTCCACCCTTCACTCTTTCCCCCTTCACTCTTTCCCCCTTCGCTCTTTCCCCCTTCGCTCTTTCCCCCTTCACTCTTTCCCCCTTCACTCTTTCCACCCTTCACTCTTTCCACCCTTCACTCTTTCACCCCTTCACTCTTTCACTCACTCTTTCCCCTGGGTGGCGTCGGCCACACTGATGCTGCTGTTGTGAGCGACCCAGGCCAGGTGGTCTCCGCTGGGGGAGAAGGAGACACTGTGTACCCAACCTCCACAGTCCTTGGTCTCCAGCAGCATCTCCCCAAATGGCATCTTAGCCCCCCAAGCTGTTGGGCCTGGCTTGTCCTCGATTTCCTTGATGTAGGCAGAGAAGATCCTGCATGAAGAGTATTTGGGAATTGTCATGTTTGTATCACTATGAGTCGATCCGGCTTGCACAGCGTTACTTTAATACCTGATTATTTTGTATCCCAAAGAGAGAGTATTTTTAAATGTTGTTACAGTATAAACAGACTGTATATACATTGGTATAAAACCATTCAACCACCATATTATGACTCACACCTAGAAAAAAGGGTTCCGAAAGGGTTCTTCCCTGTAGCAGAACCATTTTTGGTTCCACTTGACAACTTTTGGGATCCATGTAGAATTTTCTGTGAAAAGGGATCTACATGGAACCCTAAAGGCTTTTCCAAACGGTTCTCCTATGGGGACAGTTAAAGAGTTATCCTATGGGGACAGTTAAAGAGTTCTCCTATGGGGACAGTTAAAGAGTTATCCTATGGGGACAGTTAAACGGTTCTCCTATGGGGACAGTTAAAGAGTTATCCTATGGGGACAGTTAAACGGTTCTCCTATGGGGACAGTTAAAGAGTTATCCTATGGGGACAGTTAAAGAGTTCTCCTATGGGGACAGTTAAAGAGTTATCCTATGGGGACAGTTAAAGAGTTCTCCTATGGGGACAGTTAAAGAGTTATCCTATGGGGACAGTTAAACGGTTCTCCTATGGGGACAGTTAAAGAGTTATCCTATGGGGACAGTTAAACGGTTCTCCTATGGGGACAGTTAAAGAGTTCTCCTATGGGGACAGTTAAACGGTTCTCCTATGGGGACAGTTAAAGAGTTATCCTATGGGGACAGTTAAACGGTTCTCCTATGGGGACAGTTAAAGAGTTATCCTATGGGGACAGTTAAACGGTTCTCCTATGGGGACAGTTAAAGAGTTATCCTATGGGGACAGTTAAACGGTTCTCCTATGGGGACAGTTAAAGAGTTATCCTATGGGGACAGTTAAAGAGTTCTCCTATGGGGACAGTTAAACGGTTCTCCTATGGGGACAGTTAAAGAGTTCTCCTATGGGGACAGTTAAACGGTTCTCCTATGGGGACAGTTAAACGGTTCTCCTATGGGGACAGTTAAACGGTTCTCCTATGGGGACAGTTAAAGAGTTCTCCTATGGGGACAGTTAAAGAGTTCTCCTATGGGGACAGTTAAAGAGTTATCCTATGGGGACAGTTAAAGAGTTCTCCTATGGGGACAGTTAAACGGTTCTCCTATGGGGACAGTTAAACGGTTCTCCTATGGGGACAGTTAAAGAGTTCTCCTATGGGGACAGTTAAAGAGTTCTCCTATGGGGACAGTTAAAGAGTTATCCTATGGGGACAGTTAAAGAGTTATCCTATGGGGACAGTTAAAGAGTTCTCCTATGGGGACAGTTAAAGAGTTCTCCTATGGGGACAGTTAAAGAGTTATCCTATGGGGACAGTTAAAGAGTTCTCCTATGGGGACAGTTAAACGGTTCTCCTATGGGGACAGTTAAAGAGTTCTCCTATGGGGACAGTTAAAGAGTTCTCCTATGGGGACAGTTAAAGAGTTATCCTATGGGGACAGTTAAAGAGTTCTCCTATGGGGACAGTTAAACGGTTCTCCTATGGGGACAGTTAAACGGTTCTCCTATGGGGACAGTTAAAGAGTTCTCCTATGGGGACAGTTAAAGAGTTCTCCTATGGGGACAGTTAAAGAGTTATCCTATGGGGACAGTTAAAGAGTTCTCCTATGGGGACAGTTAAACGGTTCTCCTATGGGGACAGTTAAACGGTTCTCCTATGGGGACAGTTAAAGAGTTCTCCTATGGGGACAGTTAAAGAGTTCTCCTATGGGGACAGTTAAAGAGTTATCCTATGGGGACAGTTAAAGAGTTATCCTATGGGGACAGTTAAAGAGTTCTCCTATGGGGACAGTTAAAGAGTTCTCCTATGGGGACAGTTAAAGAGTTATCCTATGGGGACAGTTAAAGAGTTCTCCTATGGGGACAGTTAAACGGTTCTCCTATGGGGACAGTTAAAGAGTTCTCCTATGGGGACAGTTAAAGAGTTCTCCTATGGGGACAGTTAAAGAGTTATCCTATGGGGACAGTTAAAGAGTTCTCCTATGGGGACAGTTAAACGGTTCTCCTATGGGGACAGCCCGAATCACCCTTTTAGGTTCTAGATAGCACCTTTTTCTTTCTAAGATTGCATGGTAACAGAAACCTGTTGTGAGAAAACACAAAACAATGACAAAATTGTTTGCGAAATGACATCAGATTCAATTCAACGGTGGTGCAGGGTTTATCAAGCAGAAGTGCTGTACAGATGTAATTACATTGTCATAGTTTTGTAACAGCTCCTTGACCAAGCATTAGAAAATAAATAATCTGACCCGATAATTACCTAGCTAAAGGTTGAATAAATAAGAATCAGCAAAGCAATAGCATCAACAGCATTACAGACAGTTACTATCTGTTGGTTCTGACCTGCAGTGGAACCTTAGAGACAGTTACTATCTGTTGGTTCTGACCTGCAGTGGAACCTTAGAGACAGTTACTATCTGTTGGTTCTGACCTGCAGTGGAAGCCTTAGAGACAGTTACTATCTGTTGGTTCTAACCTGCAGTGGAAGCCTTACAGACAGTTACTGTTGGTTCTGACCTGCAGTGGAAGCCTTAGAGACAGTTACTATCTGTTGGTTCTGACCTGCAGTGGAAGCCTTAGAGACAGTTACTATCTGTTGGTTCTGACCTGCAGTGGAACCTTAGAGACAGTTACTGTTGGTTCTAACCTGCAGTGGAAGCCTTAGAGACAGTTACTATCTGTTGGTTCTAACCTGCAGTGGAAGCCTTACAGACAGTTACTGTTGGTTCTAACCTGCAGTGGAAGCCTTAGAGACAGTTACTATCTGTTGGTTCTAACCTGCAGTGGAAGCCTTAGAGACAGTTACTATCTGTTGGTTCTAATCTGCAGTGGAAGCCTTAGAGACAGTTACTATCTGTTGGTTCTAATCTGCAGTGGAAGCCTTAGAGACAGTTACTATCTGTTGGTTCTAATCTGCAGTGGAAGCCTTAGAGACAGTTACTATCTGTTGGTTCTGATCTGCAGTGGAAGCCTTAAAGACAGTTACTATCTGTTGGTTCTAATCTGCAGTGGAAGCCTTAGAGACAGTTACTATCTGTTGGTTCTGATCTGCAGTGGAAGCCTTAAAGACAGTTACTATCTGTTGGTTCTAACCTGCAGTGGAAACCTTAGAAACAGTTACTATCTGTTGGTTCTAACCTGCAGTGGAAGCCTTAGAGACAGTTACTATCTGTTGGTTCTGACCTGCAGTGGAAGCCTTAGAGACAGTTACTATCTGTTGGTTCTGACCTGCAGTGGAAGCCTTAGAGACAGTTACTATCTGTTGGTTCTGACCTGCAGTGGAAGCCTTAGAGACAGTTACTATCTGTTGGTTCTGACCTGCAGTGGAAGCCTTAGAGACAGTTACTGTTGGTTCTGACCTGCAGTGGAAGCCTTAGAGACAGTTACTGTTGGTTCTGACCTGCAGTGGAAGCCTTAGAGACAGTTACTATCTGTTGGTTCTGACCTGCAGTGGAAGCCTTAGAGACAGTTACTATCTGTTGGTTCTGACCTGCAGTGGAAGCCTTACAGACAGTTACTGTTGGTTCTGACCTGCAGTGGAAGCCTTAGAGACAGTTACTGTTGGTTCTGACCTGCAGTGGAAGCCTTAGAGACAGTTACTATCTGTTGGTTCTAACCTGCAGTGGAAGTCAGAGGATCCTGCAGCCAACAGGATGTTGTTGGGGTGCCAGTCCAGACACATCACCGTGGACCGGATGCTCTTCTTTATGTGCTTACTGAGCCACCTGCAGGAGCCAGAGGTCACAGAGGTCTCAAAGGTCAAAGGTTGCAATAGATTCATACTGGAAAAATCTCAAGACACTACTGAGCCATAACAGGGTCAGAGGGGAAGGGAAAGGTCACAGTAGATTCTTGCTGGGAATATCTCAAATGGTGCCTCACTTCCAGCCTATAGTGTACTACTGTAGTAACAGTCACAATAACAGTATTAGTAAGAGGTTACAGTGAGTGAGTGAGTGAGTGAGTGAGTGAGTGAGTGAGTGAGTGAGTGAGTGAGTGAGTGAGTGAGTGAGTGAGTGAGTGAGTGAGTGAGTGAGTGAGTGAGTGAGTGAGTGAGTGAGTGAGTGAGTGAGTGACCGACCGTCCGACTGACTGAACGTGTTCCGTGTCTCTCACCAGTCGTTCTCCTTCTCGAAGTAGCAGACAGAGATGAGGCGAGCTCCGCTACCCAGGGCAAACTTATTCTCCAGAGGGGACCACTTGACAAAAGTAGCAGCCCGGTTGATCCTCACCAACACCAGAGTGGGCTTCCACACCTTGTCCTTCAGGGTCCACACGTACGCATTACGGTCCGATGCACACGTCACAATGCGGTTCGAATCCGGAGCCCAGTCGATGCCTGGAAGGTTTTTAGGAGATGGAGACAATGAAGAGAATGATGCAGTTGGAATCCCATAATGCCTTGTGATGCAACATGTTCAGACTAGTGTGTGTGTGTGTGTGTGTGTGTGTGTGTGTGTGTGTGTGTGTGTGTGTGTGTGTGTGTGTGTGTGTGTGTGTGTGTGTGTGTGTGTGTGTGTGTGTGTGTGTGTGTGTGTGTGTGTGTGTGTGTGTGTGTGTGTGTTCAGTGGGTACCTGTGATTCGTCCACTGTGCTCAGTCAGCTCGTGGATCTTGGCCCACTCGTTCCCCTTCTTCTCATAGATGATCACCACACTGCTGTTGGGGCTGACAGCAATCTCTGGAGATAGACATCATTACGTCACTACAATATCTTGATTAACAACAACTAATACACAGCAATATCTGGAGAGAGGTTAGACATCTTTACATCACTACAATATCTTGATTAACAACAACTAATACACAGCAATATCTGGAGAGAGGAGAGACATCTTTACATCACTACAATATCTTGATTAACAACAACTAATACACAGCAATATCTGGAGAGAGGAGAGGCATCTCTGTATCTCTACATCATCTTGATTAACATGTAACGACTGTGTAATGGATAGAAACATGCTGATTGCTGATTGACAGTTGTACACACACACACACACACACGCAAGTGCACACACACACACACACACGCAACACACACACACACACACACACACACACACACACACACACAAGTGCACACACACACACACACACACACACACACACACACACACACACACACACACACACACACGCACGCACACGCAAGCGCACACAGACACACACAACATTGCATATTATGTGGAGGAGAGATGTCTATAATGCATTGACGCATCATATAGGACACGTACAGAAACACACAGTACATTGTATATGTTTACACAGCTAATTCTCCAGTAATGTAATGTAATGGTGAACCAACACTGACAGTGTTCAGATCAACACTGGGCCAGTGTGTATAAGTGTCCACGCTTTTCAGTGTTAAAGGAAATTAGCACTTTTAGTGTTATGCAACACCTCACATTTAACACCAGGAAGTGTATATAGTTTTCACCAATGGTGTTTGCAATGACACCTCATAGTATTTTTTTTAAACAATTACACTAATTAGGCCTAGGGTAGTAGGGTAGGTAACTTTCCCCAAACTCCCATTTTTTAACCCCGTTGAAGGATTTCAGATTTTTTTTTATTTCCTCCCATTTCCAGGAATCTTCCAACTGCGATTTCAGGAAAATCTGGAAATTATGGCAAGATTTTTGACCAGAATTTAGCAACCCTTACCTGCAAGTCATATCAGAACCCAAACAGAATAACTGCCTGGGTTAGCCGTGTTGCAAGGAGAGTCTTTAACATTTACAAAGGGAACAACCTTTTAACTAACGGGTACAAATCTAATTAACTGATTTGATTCGTTTTGAAAAATGTTTTGTTTGTTTGTTTGTTATTTGTCTTTGAGTAGCATAATATGAATCAATCAATCAGTGTACAAGCAAAAACAAAAGTATCAAAAAAACAATCATTAAGAAAAAATCTACCTGTAGTAGAGCATGCTGGGAAATATGATAATAATGGCCGTGGTTTTGATGGGAACGTTATACTCTCCACAGAGTAAAACCAGAGAGGAAGAGGCAAAGCGAGAGATTTCACTCTCACCCAAATCTGTCCACGTGGGAATACAGCGTTATTCAATGAGTTTCTGTGGGCTTAATGAGCAGACTGATAAGCAGACTTCCTGCCTTCCCACCTTTGGGACAATGGCTCCTATTGTTAGCCTCTAGTCATTGTATAAGGATCTCTGGTAAAAACTGACACAATCACACTCACAGTCAACACTGGTTATTAACTGGGGTTGTCTACACTAATAGAGGTAATTTAACACCTGAACACTAGAAATATTACACTGAAAAACAGCTACATTACATTACCCTCTTTCCACTGGGATTCTCTGCCTCTAACCCTATTACAGTGGCTGAGTCACTGGCTTATTGGGGCTCTCTCATACCGTCCCTGGGAGGGGTGCGTCACCTGAGTGGGTTGAGTCCCCCCCCCCCCCCTTGGGTTGTGTCGTGGTGGAGATCTATGTGGGCTATACTTAGCCTTGTCTCAGGATGGTAAGTTGGTGGTTGAAGATATCCCTCTAGTGGTGTGGGGGCTGTGCTTTGGCAAAGTGGGTGGGGTTATATCCTTCCTGTTTGGCCCTGTCCGGGGGTGTCCTCGGATGGGGCCACAGTGTCTCCTGACCCCTCCTGTCTCAGCCTCCAGTATTTATGCTGCAGTAGGTTATGTGTCGGGGGGCTAGGGTCAGTTTGTTATATCTGGAGTACCTCTCCTGTCCTATTCGGTGTCCTGTGTGAATTTAAGTGTGCTCTCTCTAATTCTCTCTTTCTCTCTTTCTTTCTCTCTCTCGGAGGACCTGAGCCCTAGGACCATGCCTCAGGACTAACTGACATGATGACTCCTTGCTGTCCCCAGTCCACTTGGCCGTGCTGCTGCTCCAGTTTCAACTGTTCTGCCTTATTATTATTGGACCATGCTGGTCATTTATGAACATTTGAACATCTTTACCATGTTCTGTTATAATCTCCACCCGGCACAGCCAGAAGAGGACTGGCCACCCCACATAGCCTGGTTCCTCTCTAGGTTTCTTCCAAGGTTTTGGCCTTTCTAGGGAATTTTTCCTAGCCACCGTGCTTCTACACCTGCATTGCTTGCTGTTTGGGGTTTTAGGCTGGGTTTCTGTACAGCACTTTGAGATATCAGCTGATGTACGAAGGGCTATATAAATAAATTTGATTTGATTTGATTAGGTAACACTGGCCAATTTACTGTGTAGCAATGGCATTTTGTTAACCTTGTCCTCAGGCTCTATTGTTACTGCATATAGACGTTGGAGAGAGGGAGATCCGGCTTGGGACCAGATTAGCATGTTTACCTACAAATTTTTCTCTACGTCAAAGATAACTTGTTTAATGTAGAGATACTGTAGATAAATCACAATGTTCATGTTCCATCTTTGTACTTTAACAGAATACTAAAAGGGTAGAGTTAGACGAGTAAAGGAGACGAAGAAGAAGAGTGAAGTCAGATGTGTCCCAAATGGCACCCTATTCCCTACATAATGCTCTTTGGGTCCTGGTACAAAGTAGTGCACTATATAGGGAATAGGGTACCATTTGGGCCCACACTACAGTATGGAGCTCCTTACATCTCTGCTAACATTTCCTCTGTTGATAATCACATTCCCCAGATCTTCAGACATTTTTAATGGACAGCAATTAGAGGAGGAAGAGGAAGTGCATCTGCAGACAGCAAACAACACGAGGGGTTTGCGTCTCAACGGGCTCCCTATTCGCTACATAGTGCACTACGTATGACTAGAACCCTATGGGCCCTGGTCAAAAGGTAGTGCACTGTATAGGGAATTTGGGAAGCTTCCGAGGAGCCAGCAGGCCAGCTAATGGAGGAATAGACCGGGAGAAAGAGAGGTGTGCGTGCGTGCGTGCGTGCCTGCGTGTGTGTGTGTGTTGAAATGCGGGCAGACTGGTTTAAGTATTACTGCAGGACTACTTACGTGTCCTGTCCTTATTCCAGGCATGACAGGACAGAGGCTCCAACCCAAAGCTGTACAGAGACATGCTTCAACAAGGGGTCCACAGGGTTCTGGAATGTGGCTGGGAACGGAATGTCTTCTTCTTGTCAGGGATTGGTTGGAACTCTACTGTAGTAAAACCAGGAAGGGAGGGTTAAAAGTGAGAAAGATTGGGTTAGATAAAGTTAGATTGTAGGCCGAGGCTATACTCTAGGAGGCAAAGTTGCCCCCAAGCAACTCAACCCCAAGTGTATTTCAGAAACTGGTTGAATGTCTGAATTGTTTTGCCCGTAAATATTAAGGTAAATTAGGTAAATATTAAGTTGAGCGTTGACTTTTGTTGAGTTGAGCAACGAGTTGAGCAAGGAAACTAACTGTGGACGTTGGTCGTCAGTGTTGGCACATACTTTGTAAACACAAAATGGCTACATTTCATCTTTACATGGTTGCTGTTGCCTGCTAGCTGTGTTGACATAGTGGGAAAAACCATTGCATTCAGATACAGTCAACCCTACAGTATATATATGTTTTGTATAGGTAGAGATTTGTATCTTCTTTCCACTTGGTGAGAGACACTCAGAAGACCAGAAGGACTTTCTGATTGATCCTATATGCACAACAACATTAGACTGGTTCCATTGCAGACCCTTAATGTCCTGCTCTATGCCTCTCATACTGTCACTCCTACATTCTTGATGCCCTTGATACGTGGCATTACAAGACCTTTCTGCAATGCCTCCCGGTCCCAGTATCTGACAAGGAACTGAACTGAGAGTGCTTTCTTATCACACTTAATTAGCATAGAGATCAAACACACACAGACACAGATACACACACAGACACAGATACACACACAGACACAGATACAGACACAGACACAGATACACACACAGACACAGATACACACACAGACACAGATACACACACAGACACAGATACAGACACAGACACAGATACACACACAGACACAGATACACACACAGACACAGATACAGACACAGACACAGATACACACACAGACACAGATACACACAAAGTGATACACACACAGACACAGATACAGACACAGATACACACACAGACACAGATACAGACACAGACACACACTCAAACAGGAAAGACCACGCCATAGAAAACCATAAGAAACCCCAAATGCAACTAAGAAACAAGGGAATGTCAACCAAAACCAGTCTCTCCCTCCTACCTCTCCTTCCTCCAGTGGACAGGAACGATAAGATGATGTGTGTGTGGTTGTAGCAGGGTTGTATTCGCGGACTCTGGGCAGTCTACACGAACGAAGCAGTGCAGCGCAGGACTGGAGAGGACACAAGAAGAGGAAGTAGAGCGAGATTGAGAGACACACAGAGAGAGAAGGAGGAGTGACGAGGGTGTGTCTGCGTATTCAGCTATTGCGCAAGCACCTGGGACAAAGGTTGGTGGAAGATGAAGATAACATGCAGACTGTCAGGTGACTTTCCCTCAAAAGTACACCTGTAGTAGTCAGGTGACCTCCCTCAACAGTACACCTGTAGTAGTCAGGTTGCTCCCTCAACAGTACACCTGTAGTAGTCAGGTTGCTCCCTCAACAGTACACCTGTAGTAGTCAGGTTGCTCCCTCAACAGTACACCTGTAGTAGTCAGGTGATCTCCCTCAACAGTACACCTGTAGTAGTCAGGTGACCTCCCTCAACAATACACCTGTAGTAGTCAGGTGATCTCCCTCAACAATACACCTGTAGTAGTCAGGTGATCTCCCTCAACAATACACCTGTAGTAGTCAGGTGACCTCCCTCAACAATACACCTGTAGTAGTCAGGTGACCTCCCTCAACAATACACCTGCAGTAGTCAGGTTGCTCCCTCAACAGTACACCTGTAGTAGTCAGGTGATCTCCCTCAACAGTACACCTGTAGTAGTCAGGTTGCTCCCTCAACAGTACACCTGCAGTAGTCAGGTTGCTCCCTCAACAGTACACCTGCAGTAGTCAGGTTGCTCCCTCAACAGTACACCTGTAGTAGTCAGGTGATCTCCCTCAACAGTACACCTGTAGTAGTCAGGTGACCTCCCTCAACAGTACACCTGTAGTAGTCAGGTTGCTCCCTCAACAGTACACCTGTAGTAGTCAGGTTGCTCCCTCAACAGTACACCTGTAGTAGTCAGGTGACCTCCCTCAACAGTACACCTGTAGTAGTCAGGTGACCTCCCTCAACAGTACACCTGTAGTAGTCAGGTTGCTCCCTCAACAGTACACCTGTAGTAGTCAGGTTGCTCCCTCAACAGTACACCTGTAGTAGTCAGGTTGCTCCCTCAACAGTACACCTGTAGTAGTCAGGTGATCTCCCTCAACAGTACACCTGTAGTAGTCAGGTGACCTCCCTCAACAATACACCTGTAGTAGTCAGGTGATCTCCCTCAACAGTACACCTGTAGTAGTCAGGTTGCTCCCTCAACAGTACACCTGTAGTAGTCAGGTTGCTCCCTCAACAGTACACCTGTAGTAGTCAGGTGATCTCCCTCAACAGTACACCTGTAGTAGTCAGGTGACCTCCCTCAACAATACACCTGTCAGGTGTTCTCCCTCAACAGTACACCTGTAGTAGTCAGGTGACCTCCCTCAACAATACACCTGTAGTAGTCAGGTTGCTCCCTCAACAGTACACCTGTAGTAGTCAGGTGACCTCCCTCAACAATACACCTGTAGTAGTCAGGTGACCTCCCTCAACAGTACACCTGTAGTAGTCAGGTGACCTCCCTCAACAATACACCTGTAGTAGTCCGGTGACCTCCCTCAACAGTACACCTGTAGTAGTCAGGTGATCTCCCTCAACAGTACACCTGTAGTAGTCAGGTGACCTCCCTCAACAATACACCTGTAGTAGTCAGGTGACCTCCCTCAACAGTACACCTGTAGTAGTCAGGTGACCTCCCTCAACAGTACACCTGTAGTAGTCAGGTGACCTCCCTCAACAGTACACCTGTAGTAGTCAGGTGACCTCCCTCAACAGTACACCTGTAGTAGTCAGGTGACCTCCCTCAACAGTACACCTGTAGTAGTCAGGTGACCTCCCTCAACAGTACACCTGTAGTACCTCAACAGTACACCTGTAGTAGTCAGGTGACCTCCCTCAACAGTACACCTGTAGTAGTCAGGTTGCTCCCTCAACAGTACACCTGTAGTAGTCAGGTTGCTCCCTCAACAGTACACCTGTAGTAGTCAGGTTGCTCCCTCAACAGTACACCTGTAGTAGTCAGGTTGCTCCCTCAACAGTACACCTGTAGTAGTCAGGTTGCTCCCTCAACAGTACACCTGTAGTAGTCAGGTGACCTCCCTCAACAGTACACCTGTAGTAGTCAGGTGACCTCCCTCAACAGTACACCTGTAGTAGTCAGGTTGCTCCCTCAACAGTACACCTGTAGTAGTCAGGTGACCTCCCTCAACAGTACACCTGTAGTAGTCAGGTGACCTCCCTCAACAGTACACCTGTAGTAGTCAGGTTGCTCCCTCAACAGTACACCTGTAGTAGTCAGGTGACCTCCCTCAACAGTACACCTGTAGTAGTCTCCCTCAACAGTACACCTGTAGTAGTCAGGTTGCTCCCTCAACAGTACACCTGTAGTAGTCAGGTGACCTCCCTCAACAGTACACCTGTAGTAGTCAGGTGACCTCCCTCAACAGTACACCTGTAGTAGTCAGGTTGCTCCCTCAACAGTACACCTGTAGTAGTCAGGTGACCTCCCTCAACAGTACACCTGTAGTAGTCAGGTGACCTCCCTCAACAGTACACCTGTAGTAGTCAGGTGACCTCCCTCAACAGTACACCTGTAGTAGTCAGGTTGCTCCCTCAACAGTACACCTGTAGTAGTCAGGTTGCTCCCTCAACAGTACACCTGTAGTAGTCAGGTTGCTCCCTCAACAGTACACCTGTAGTAGTCAGGTGATCTCCCTCAACAGTACACCTGTAGTAGTCAGGTGACCTCCCTCAACAATACACCTGTAGTAGTCAGGTGATCTCCCTCAACAATACACCTGTAGTAGTCAGGTGATCTCCCTCAACAATACACCTGTAGTAGTCAGGTGACCTCCCTCAACAATACACCTGTAGTAGTCAGGTGACCTCCCTCAACAATACACCTGCAGTAGTCAGGTTGCTCCCTCAACAGTACACCTGTAGTAGTCAGGTGATCTCCCTCAACAGTACACCTGTAGTAGTCAGGTTGCTCCCTCAACAGTACACCTGCAGTAGTCAGGTTGCTCCCTCAACAGTACACCTGCAGTAGTCAGGTTGCTCCCTCAACAGTACACCTGTAGTAGTCAGGTGATCTCCCTCAACAGTACACCTGTAGTAGTCAGGTGACCTCCCTCAACAGTACACCTGTAGTAGTCAGGTTGCTCCCTCAACAGTACACCTGTAGTAGTCAGGTTGCTCCCTCAACAGTACACCTGTAGTAGTCAGGTGACCTCCCTCAACAGTACACCTGTAGTAGTCAGGTGACCTCCCTCAACAGTACACCTGTAGTAGTCAGGTTGCTCCCTCAACAGTACACCTGTAGTAGTCAGGTTGCTCCCTCAACAGTACACCTGTAGTAGTCAGGTTGCTCCCTCAACAGTACACCTGTAGTAGTCAGGTGATCTCCCTCAACAGTACACCTGTAGTAGTCAGGTGACCTCCCTCAACAATACACCTGTAGTAGTCAGGTGATCTCCCTCAACAGTACACCTGTAGTAGTCAGGTTGCTCCCTCAACAGTACACCTGTAGTAGTCAGGTTGCTCCCTCAACAGTACACCTGTAGTAGTCAGGTGATCTCCCTCAACAGTACACCTGTAGTAGTCAGGTGACCTCCCTCAACAATACACCTGTAGTAGTCAGGTGTTCTCCCTCAACAGTACACCTGTAGTAGTCAGGTGACCTCCCTCAACAATACACCTGTAGTAGTCAGGTTGCTCCCTCAACAGTACACCTGTAGTAGTCAGGTGACCTCCCTCAACAATACACCTGTAGTAGTCAGGTGACCTCCCTCAACAGTACACCTGTAGTAGTCAGGTGACCTCCCTCAACAATACACCTGTAGTAGTCCGGTGACCTCCCTCAACAGTACACCTGTAGTAGTCAGGTGATCTCCCTCAACAGTACACCTGTAGTAGTCAGGTGACCTCCCTCAACAATACACCTGTAGTAGTCAGGTGACCTCCCTCAACAGTACACCTGTAGTAGTCAGGTGACCTCCCTCAACAGTACACCTGTAGTAGTCAGGTGACCTCCCTCAACAGTACACCTGTAGTAGTCAGGTGACCTCCCTCAACAGTACACCTGTAGTAGTCAGGTGACCTCCCTCAACAGTACACCTGTAGTAGTCAGGTGACCTCCCTCAACAGTACACCTGTAGTAGTCAGGTTGCTCCCTCAACAGTACACCTGTAGTAGTCAGGTGACCTCCCTCAACAGTACACCTGTAGTAGTCAGGTTGCTCCCTCAACAGTACACCTGTAGTAGTCAGGTTGCTCCCTCAACAGTACACCTGTAGTAGTCAGGTTGCTCCCTCAACAGTACACCTGTAGTAGTCAGGTTGCTCCCTCAACAGTACACCTGTAGTAGTCAGGTTGCTCCCTCAACAGTACACCTGTAGTAGTCAGGTGACCTCCCTCAACAGTACACCTGTAGTAGTCAGGTGACCTCCCTCAACAGTACACCTGTAGTAGTCAGGTTGCTCCTCAACAGTACACCTGTAGTAGTCAGGTGACCTCCCTCAACAGTACACCTGTAGTAGTCAGGTGACCTCCCTCAACAGTACACCTGTAGTAGTCAGGTTGCTCCCTCAACAGTACACCTGTAGTAGTCAGGTGACCTCCCTCAACAGTACACCTGTAGTAGTCAGGTGATCTCCCTCAACAGTACACCTGTAGTAGTCAGGTTGCTCCCTCAACAGTACACCTGTAGTAGTCAGGTGACCTCCCTCAACAGTACACCTGTAGTAGTCAGGTGACCTCCCTCAACAGTACACCTGTAGTAGTCAGGTTGCTCCCTCAACAGTACACCTGTAGTAGTCAGGTGACCTCCCTCAACAGTACACCTGTAGTAGTCAGGTGACCTCCCTCAACAGTACACCTGTAGTAGTCAGGTGACCTCCCTCAACAGTACACCTGTAGTAGTAAAGGTTGCTCCCTCAACAGTACACCTGTAGTAGTCAGGTTGCTCCCTCAACATTACACCTGTAGTAGTCAGGTTGCTCCCTCAACAGTACACCTGTAGTAGTCAGGTGACCTCCCTCAACAGTACACCTGTAGTAGTCAGGTGACCTCCCTCAACAGTACACCTGTAGTAGTCAGGTGACCTCCCTCAACAGTACACCTGTAGTAGTAAAGGTTGCTCCCTCAACAGTACACCTGTAGTAGTCAGGTTGCTCCCTCAACAGTACACCTGTAGTAGTCAGGTTGCTCCCTCAACATTACACCTGTAGTAGTCAGGTGACCTCCCTCAACAGTACACCTGTAGTAGTCAGGTTGCTCCCTCAACAGTACACCTGTAGTAGTCAGGTGACCTCCCTCAACAGTACACCTGTAGTAGTCAGGTGACCTCCTCAACAGTACACCAGTAGTCAGGTTGCTCCCTCAACAGTACACCTGTAGTAGTCAGGTGACCTCCCTCAACAGTACACCTGTAGTAGTCAGGTGACCTCCCTCAACAGTACACCTGTAGTAGTCAGGTGACCTCCCTCAACAGTACACCTGTAGTAGTCAGGTTGCTCCCTCAACAGTACACCTGTAGCAGTCAGGTGACCTCCCTCAACAGTACACCTGTAGTAGTCAGGTTGCTCCCTCAACAGTACACCTGTAGTAGTCAGGTGACCTCCCTCAACAGTACACCTGTAGTAGTCAGGTTGCTCCCTCAACAGTACACCTGTAGTAGTCAGGTTGCTCCCTCAACAGTACACCTGTAGTAGTCAGGTTGCTCCCTCAACAGTACACCTGTAGTAGTCAGGTTGCTCCCTCAACAGTACACCTGTAGTAGTCAGGTGACCTCCCTCAACAGTACACCTGTAGTAGTCAGGTGACCTCCCTCAACAGTACACCTGTAGTAGTCAGGTGACCTCCCTCAACAGTACACCTGTAGTAGTTTGATGACTTTCCCTCAACAGTACACCTGTAGTAGTTTGATGACTTTCCCTCAACAGTACACCTGTAGTAGTTTGATGACTTTCCCTCAACAGGACACCTGTAGTAGTTTGACTGAGACTTTCCCTCAACAGTACACCTGTAGTAGTTTGACTGAGACTTTCCCTCAACAGGACACCTGTAGTAGTTTGATGACTTTCCCTCAACAGGACACCTGTAGTAGTTTGATGACTTTCCCTCAACAGGACACCTGTAGTAGTTTGACTGAGACTTTCCCTCAACAGTACACCTGTAGTAGTTTGACTGAGACTTTCCCTCAACAGTACACCTGTAGTAGTTTGACTGAGACTTTTCCTCAACAGGACACCTGTAGTAGTTTGACTGAGACTTTCCCTCAACAGTACACCTGTAGTAGTTTGACTGAGACTTTTCCTCAACAGGACACCTGTAGTAGTTTGACTGAGACTTTCCCTCAACAGTACACCTGTAGTAGTTTGACTGAGACTTTCCCTCAACAGGACACCTGTAGTAGTTTGACTGAGACTTTCCTCAACAGGACACCTGTAGTAGTTTGACTGAGACTTTCCCTCAACAGGACACCTGTAGTAGTTTGAAGACTTTCCCTCAACAGGACACCTGTAGTAGTTTGACTGAGACTTTCCCTCAACAGGACACCTGTAGTAGTTTGACTGAGACTTTCCCTCAACAGTACACCTGTAGTAGTTTGACTGAGACTTTCCCTCAACAGGACACCTGTAGTAGTTTGATGACTTTCCCTCAACAGGACACCTGTAGTAGTTTGACTGAGACTTTCCCTCAACAGGACACCTGTAGTAGTTTGATGACTTTCCCTCAACAGGACACCTGTAGTAGTTTGACTGAGACTTTCCCTCAACAGGACACCTGTAGTAGTTTGACTGAGACGTTCCCTCAACAGGACACCTGTAGTAGTTTGACTGAGACTTTTCCTCAACAGGACACCTGTAGTAGTTTGACTGAGACTTTCCCTCGACAGTACACCTGTAGTAGTTTGACTGAGACTTTTCCTCAACAGGACACCTGTAGTAGTTTGACTGAGACTTTCCCTCGACAGTACACCTGTAGTAGTTTGACTGAGACGTTCCCTCAACAGGACACCTGTAGTAGTTTGATTGAACAAGGGACATGTTGACACCTGTTTTCTGGTTTAAATCTATCACAAATGTTGTAAATCTTTAGTGAGCATAATGTTTGGAGATCAGACGCATTAGGTTATTTATGAAAGCATGCATGAAGAAATCATATTTATTCGGTTTATTCTGATACTGAATACGTTTTTATCCATTGAGATTACAGCAATAATTCTACCTATAATGGTAAGCCAATATAAAAACTCAACATCTCTTCTGTAGCTCAGGGACAAGAGAGACAAGTCTATTTGAATATTCTTGCTGCCCCTACAAATGTTGTATTTTTTAATTTTTTTAATCTAACAATTGATATGCAGTAAACAAAATACTGTTATCAAAACACTCACTTTCTGTGAAGTGTTGGCAGAACAAAAAAGGCCTTGCCCTTTAAGGTGACGTATATACCAGAACGAGGCAGCGATTGGTCCAAACCTGATTCCGGTTGAGGGCAGCCGTCCAACTCAGGACTGAGGGGAAAAACAGGGACGAAGAACTGTCAGTTTCCCGAAAAAAAAAAAAAGACAGCATTTCAATCAGGTTTGGTAAGCGGTTTGTCTTCATTTTGTTCTAAATAATCTCGATGTATGTGTTGGAGCGCTGCAGGTATGAGGATATTGCTTGATTATAACCTGTATCTCACCGTTTGTTATGATAACGCAAGTTGGCTGACGTTACTAGCAACATGCCTTGGTTTCCAAGATGGCTGTTTTTATGAAAATACCTCTGCGGGCCTTTTAGCTAACGTTAATCGTTTCCGAATTTCTCAGAATATTAAGTCCCTGTGCTTTCCAAACAGTTATTAAAAATGAAATGCATTATTTCTGAATATTAAGCAAGGGTCCGCTGCGAGCTACAGGATGAATGGTTGCCTGCACTCGAAAGACCCAGCTAACTACCATTAGCTAGCTAACTTTGGTGTTTATTGTGACAGTAGTTTTGTCATATGGTGGAAGTTACTAAGTCGTTGGGTGTCTTGCCAACACTCACCAGTTTACATTATCTATGGAGGTAGTTGACTCAAGCTTAGTTTGTTTGCCCTTGTAAGATATGTGATCAATTTCATTTTGATAATTGACAAAGACCTATAAATTAATCAATTTGGGAATCATGGACATCTCCAAGTTGAAATATCTTCATATTTAGTCGATGTTTAAGTCTCATTTTCAGTATACAGTAGGGTACACACACCATAACTCAGGTTGTGAAAAATTCCTTTGCACCCTGGTGTCACATGCCTGTCTGCTGCTGTCATGGTTTTGTAGCTTTCACACTCTCTCCTACTAACGTTAGCAATATAAGGAGAGTTGGCGAATGTGGTGAACTAAACTGCACCTGGCCGTGCTGCTGCTCTAGTGTTCACCGGACGTGCTACCTGTCCCAGACACGCTACCTGTCCCAGACACGCTACCTGTCCCAGACACGCTACCTGTCCCAGACACGCTACCTGTCCCAGACACGCTACCTGTCCCAGACACGCTACCTGTCCCAGACACGCTACCTGTCCCAGACACGCTGTTTTCAACTCTCTAGAGACAGCAGGAGCTGTAGAGATACTCTTAATGGTCGGCTATGAAAAGCCAACTGACATTTACTCCTGAGGTGCTGACTTGTTGCACCCGCGACAACTACTGTGATTATTATTATTTGACCATGCTGGTCATTTGTGAACATTTGAACATCTTGGCCATGTTCTGTTATAATCTTCACCCGGCACAGCCAGAAGAGGACTGGCCACCCCTCATAGCCTGGTTCTAATATATGTTTCTTCCTAGGTTTGGACCTTTTCTAGGGAGTTTTTGGGAGCTGTTTGGGGTTTTAGGCGGGGTTTCTGTACAGCACTTTGAGATATCAGCTGATGTAAGAAGGGCTTTATAAATACATTTGATTCTGATTGCCACATAATGCATTGCATTATTGAATGCGAGTGAGTTTAGTCCGTTGGTTCAGCGGTGTGGTCCACGACTATCCTGAGATTTTGAGTTTCTATGATACAATGGAGCTTTGTGTCAAGTCTTTCTCTTTCACTCTGTGGAAAATAAATAAATATGGGTTGTATTGACAATGGTGTTTGTTCTTCACTGGTTGCCCTTTTCTTGTGGCAACAGGTCACAAATCTTGCTACTGTGGTATTTCACCCAATAGATATGGGAGTTTATCCATCCTCACTCTCCCCTCTCTTACTCTCTCTCTCAAAACGCCCACTCTTGCTCTAAACCAATCATGTTTTGTCCTCTCTACCCACTTTTCACCCACTTGTTAAGTTTCTCTCCCTCCTTCACTCTGTTTATTATTATGCTCTCTTTTTATCTCTACACCCTCACGTTCTCTTCTCCTCACTGTCCTCTGTTTCTACTTCTCTATCAAACACTACCCCCTTTCTCCTGCTACACCAGCTTTTCTCTCTCCCTCCCTCTCTGTTTATAAAACACTACCCCCTCTCTCCTGCTACACCAGCTTTTCTCTCTCCCTCCCTCTCTGTTTATAAAACACTACCCCCTCTCTCCTGCTACACCTGCTTTTCTCTCTCCCTCTCTCTCTGTTTATAAAACACTACCCCCTCTCTCCTGCTACACCTGCTTTTCTCTCTCCCTCTCTCTCTGTTTATAAAACACTACCCCCTCTCTCCTGCTACACCTGCTTTTCTCTCTCTGTTTATAAAACACTACCCCCTTTCTCCTGCTACACCAGCTTTTCTCTCTCTCTCTCTGTTTATAAAACACTACCCCCTCTCTCCTGCTACACCAGCTTTTCTCTCTCTCTCTCTGTTTATAAAACACTACCCCCTCTCTCCTGCTACACCAGCTTTTCTCTCTCTGTTTATAAAACACTACCCCCTCTCTCCTGCTACACCTGCTTCTCTCTGTTTATAAAACACTACCCCTCTCTCCTGCTACACCAGCTTTTCTCTCTCTCTCTGTTTATAAAACACTACCCCCTCTCTCCTGCTACACCAGCTTTTCTCTCTCTCTCTCTGTTTATAAAACACTACCCCCTCTCTCCTGCTACACCTGCTTTTCTCTCTCCCTCTCTCTCTGTTTATAAAACACTACCCCCTCTCTCCTGCTACACCTGCTTTTCTCTCTCCCTCTCTCTCTGTTTATAAAACACTACCCCCTTTCTCCTGCTACACCAGCTTTTCTCTCTCTCTGTTTATAAAACACTACCCCCTCTCTCCTGCTACACCTGATTTTCTCTCCCTCTCTCTCTGTTTATAAAACACTACCCCCTCTCTCCTGCTACACCTGCTTTTCTCTCTCTCTCTGTTTATAAAACACTACCCCCTCCTGCTACACCTGCTTTTCTCTCTCTCTCTGTTTATAAAACACTACCCCCTCTCTCCTGCTACACCTGCTTTTCTCTCTGTTTATAAAACACTAGCCCCTCTCTCCTGCTACACCTGCTTTTCTCTCTCTCTCTGTTTATAAAACACTACCCCCTCTCTCCTGCTACACCTGCTTTTCTCTCTCTCTCTCTCTCTGTTTATAAAACACTACCCCCTCTCTCGTGCTACACCTGCTTTTCTCTCTCCCTCTCTCTCTGTTTATAAAACACTACCCCCTCTCTCCTGCTACACCTGATTTTTTCTCTCTCTCTCTGTTTATAAAACACTACCCCCTCTCTCCTGCTACACCTGCTTTTCTCTCTCTCTCTGTTTATAAAACACTACCCCCTCTCTCCTGCTACACCTGCTTCTCTCTCTCCCTCTCTGTTTATAAAACACTACCCCCTCTCTTCTGCTACACCTGCTTCTCTCTCTCCCTCTCTGTTTATAAAACACTACCCCCTCTCTCCTGCTACACCTGCTTTTCTCTCTCTCTCTGTTTATAAAACACTACCCCCTCTCTCCTGCTACACCTGCTTCTCTCTCTCCCTCTCTGTTTATAAAACACTACCCCCCTCTCTTCTGCTACACCTGCTTCTCTCTCCCTCTCTGTTTATAAAACACTACCCCCCTCTCTCCTGCTACACCTGCTTTCTCTCTCTCTCTGTTTATAAAACACTACCCCCTCTCTCCTGCTACACCTGCTTTTCTCTCTCTCTCTGTTTATAAAACACTACCCCCTCTCTCCTGCTACACCTGCTTTTCTCTCTCTCTCTGTTTATAAAACACTACCCCCTCTCTCCTGCTTTTCTCTCTCCCTCTCTCTCTGTTTATAAAACACTACCCCCTCTCTCCTGCTACACCTGTCTCCCTGTGCATATTTTCTCTGTGTTTTATCTCTGTCTGTGTCCCCAGGTCAACAGGTTGTGAGTGTGATGGCATCGGGCAGTACGAGCAGTGAGGAGGAGAGGAGTCTGAGGGAGTGTGAGCTGTATGTACAGAAACATAACATCCAACAGCTGTTGAAGGACTGCATCGTACAGCTATGTACCTCCCGGCCAGACAGACCCATGGCCTTCCTCAGAGAGTACTTCGATAGGCTGGAGAAGGTGAGTCTAGGTGGGCGGGGTCATGTGTGTGTGTGCTGATATTTGTAAACAAAGACAAGTATCCATCTCAAAGTGGACAGAAAAGTCCAAACCTATTCTGCTCTCATGGTATACAGTAATACAACTCTATTATATTCTACTCTCTGTGTTCCCACTAGAATTCTAGAGCTCTACTCTCTGTGTTCCCACTAGAAGGGTATACAGTAATAGAGCTCTACTCTCTGTGTTCCCACTAGAAGGCTATACAGTAATAGAGCTCTACTCTCTGTGTCCCCACTAGAAGGCTATACAGTAATAGAGCTCTACTCTACTCTGTTCTCTACTAAGCAGGTAAATACTGATATATTCTATACTGTTCTACAACTACACTGCATTGGGAAAGGATTCCGATCTCATTGTTACATTACAGCCTCATTCTAATATGGATTACATATCAATCTACACACACTTCCCCGTAATGACCAAAACAGGTCTTTACATTTATTTATTTTTTGCAAATGTATAATAAACAGAAACCTTATTTTTTATTTAACCTTTATTTAACCAGGCAAGTCAGTTAAGAACAAATTCTTATTTACAATGACTGCCTAGGAACAGTCAGCTCGGGGGTTTGAACTTGCAATCTTCCGGTTACTAGTCCAACACTCTAACCACTAGGCTACCCTGCCACCTCTACACTCTAACCACTAGGCTACCCTGCCACCTCTACACTCTAACCACTAGGCTACCCTGCCACCTCTACACTCTAACCACTAGGCTACCCTGCAGCCCCATTTACATAAGTATTCAGACCCTTTACTATGAGACTTGAAATTGAGCTCAGGTGCATCCCGTTTCCATTGATCGTCCTTGAGATGTTTCTACAACTTGATTGGAGTAAATGTAGTTAAATTTAAATTGATTGGACATGATTTAGAAAGGCGCACACCTGTCAATATAAAGTCCCACAGTGGACAGCGCATGTCAGAGCAAAAACCAAGTCATGAGGTTGAAGTAATTGTCCGTAGAGCTCCGAGACAGGATTGTGTCGAGGCACAAAAGGTACCAAAACATGTCTGCCGCATTGAAGGTCCCCAAGGACACAGTGGCCTCCATCATTATTAAATGGAAGAAGTTTGGAACCACCAAGACTCTTCCTAGAGATGGCCGCCTGGCCAAAAGGAGCAATCTGGGGGGAAGGGCCTTGGTCGGGGAGGTGACCTAGAACCCAATGATCACTCTGACAGAGCTCCAGAGTTCCTCTGTGGAGATGGTTGTCCTTCTAGAAGGTTCTCCCATCTCTGCAGCACTCTACCAATCAGGCCTTTATGGTAAAGTGGCCAGATGGAAGCCACTCCTCAGTGAAAGGCACATGACAGCCCGCTTGGAATTTGCCAAAAGGCACCTAAAGGACTTGAGAAACAAGATTCTCTGGTCTGATGAAACCAAGATTGAACTCTTTCGCCTGAATGCCAAGTGTCACGTCTGGAGGAAACCTTGTTTACTTTGTCTACATACTCATCTCATATGTATATACTGTACTCGATACCATCTACTGTATGCTGCTCTGTACCATCACTCATTCATATATCCTTATGTACATATTCTTTATCCCCTTACACTGTGTATAAGACAGTCGTTTTGGAATTGTTAGTTAGATTACTCGTTGGTTATCACTGCATTGTCGGAACTAGAAGCACAAGCATTTCGCTACACTCGCATTAACATCTGCTAACCATGTGTATGTGACAAATACAATTTTATTTGATACGGTGAAGCATGGTGGTGGCAGCATCATGCTGTGGGGATGTTTTTCAGCTGCAGTGACTGGGAGACTAGTCAGGATCGAGGGGAAAGCTGACCGGAGCAAAGTACAGAGATCCTTGATGAAAACCTGCTCCAGAGCGCTTAGGACCTCAGACTGAGGCAAAGGTTCACCTTCTAACAGGACAACGACCCTAAGCACATAGCTAAGACAACGCAGGAGTGTCTTCGGGACAAGTCTCTGAGTGTCCTTGAGTGGCCCAGCCAGAGCCAAGACTTGAACACGGTTTAACATCTCTGGAGAGACCTGAAGATGAGCTGTGCAGCAACACTTCCCATCCAACCTGACAGAGCTTGAGAGGATCTGCAGAGTCATGGAGTCTGAATACATTCTGAATGCACTGTATCAGGGCTCTACACTGGCCTTTTTTTACAAGGAGCCTAAGTTGGAAAGATGTTGGTGCGCAAACACAAGGACATTTAGGAGCACACTGAACCATTTGGGAGGTAATAAGAGTTCTAGAATCCTTCATTGTGTGCAGGTGCTCCTAAATAAGGGAGGGAGAGATGCTGCTCTTGTTTTTCACAAATGTGGAGCTTTACGTCTGTAGCTTGTTGTTGGCCAATCAGAAGTCATCAAAGAGCCAATAGACTATGGTCATAGAGCCTCGCTCTGTGTGAGGCAAAAGATAGGAGATATTTACTCAACGGAAGACTGAATTAAAATGACAGAATTAGAAGTGAAAGGTGGGCTACAACGACCAGGAGCCAACAGGCAGGCTGCTACTTCATATTCTGAATGGAGTTGTTGTTGTTTGTAAATGTAGGATGAGAAAGGTCACGCAGCCTCAGTTAGCCTAGCTAGCTAAACTAGCTTCTCCCGGGTTTGACGCAGTCGAGACGGGGTACAATATAATCCTAGTCGATGATAAATTAACCAGCTATGGCAAGCTATTGGTCTACTATAGCTCAGGTCAGCTTGGTTTTTATGCTGTCTCTCGTTCCTCCCACCCCCCGGCTAATAAAGAAGCATTTAAAAAAATTGATTTAACTGTTGCTTCCTTCACTCTGATCGGACCGGCTCTGGATCCGACCAGGTCTATAGGGAGCGTGTCTAGTTGTTAGGGGGGGGGGTCAGAGCGGACCTCCTTATTATTCTCTATGTATATTGGGTCTGGGTGGGTAAAGCCCCAGGTTAATTATGGAACCGTGAAGCTCTCTGTTCTATTCTCCTATAACTGACCCCCCCCCTCACCAGGAGGAGGCTAAGCAGATCCTACAGCAGCAGAAGATCTCTGTTCTATTCTCCTATAACTGACCCCCCCCTCGCTCACCAGGAGGAGGCTAAGCAGATCCTACAGCAGCAGAAGATCTGTTCTATTCTACTATAACTGACCCCCCTCCCTCACCAGGAGGAGGCTAAGCAGATCCTACAGCAGCAGAAGATCTGTTCTATTCTCCTATAACTGACCCCCTCCCTCACCAGGAGGAGGCTAAGCAGATCCTATAACTGAACCCCCCCCCTCCCTCACCAGGAGGAGGCTAAGCAGATCCTACAGCAGCAGAAGTCCAACTCTCGCTCCGACTCCCGTGAGGATGAGGTGTCTCCTCCCATGAATCCCGTGGTGAAGGGGCGGCGGCGGCGCGGTGCCATCAGCGCCGAGGTCTACACAGAGGAAGACGCCGCCTCCTACGTCAGAAAGGTCAGGGGGGGTCAGCCCTCAGCCAATCACGCATCGCTACAGGTGCACCTGACCCTACAGTTATTACTACCAACTTCTAGGCTACTTCCTGATCATCCACCCTTTTCCACAAGTGTCACCTTGCACATTACCCATCATGCATTTAAAAGCATAGGATGGGGGGGGGTAAAGCATTGGCTTTACCATGGTAAAGTCCATGCAGATAAAGTGTAGGAGTGTACACTTCAGGAGAAGGGTGGAGAATCGGGCCTCGGCCACTACTTCAATCTGATCAATAATAACCTTAACGACTGAAGGCAGTTTGCTTTGTGATCAATGAAGCCGTTCCTTTCTGCCTCCTGCAGGTTATTCCTAAAGACTACAAAACGATGGCCGCCCTGGCTAAAGCCATCGAGAAGAACGTGCTGTTTGCTCACCTGGACGACAACGAGAGAAGGTACGAACTGTGTTCGCGGGTTGTTGTGTGCTAAACCATTAGTGTTCTCCTGGTGCTGTGCAATGAAAGCAGTATGTGATGTTGATCCTGTCACCGTGTCGACCACCTCCCTCCGCTCTTCACAGCGACATCTTTGACGCCATGTTTTCTGTTACCTACATCACCGGGGGAGACGGTCATTCAGCAAGGTACGACATTTGACCTTTTTTCACTTTGGCGTGAAGTCATGGGAATGTTTTTATTTACATTTTTTTTGAATGACCACGTGGCTTGTCCAGGAACAATCTCCTGGCTGTCGTTCCAACATGATGACATGACCATCATTACTGCTGGGTCAGAGTGTGTCTCACAGCTGTTGTTTTCCACCAGGTGACGAGGGAGACAACTTCTACGTCGTTGACCAGGGAGAGATGGATGTACGTCCCTGTTTTCTGTCTGTTATGTACAGTAGGGAAGACAGACTACCTGTCTATGGTCTATATAGTGGTACATCTGTTTGTTAAAAATACATTATATTTTAAGACAAAATACTGACAGAAGTTCATACTGTTGGGAAAGCTATTTCCATCTGTGAGGTTGTTGTTCTCTCTCCCTCCCTCTCACCTCTCTCCCTCCTCTCACAGGTGTATGTGAACAATGAGTGGGTGACCAATATTGGGGAGGGGGGCAGCTTTGGCGAGCTAGCCCTGATCTATGGGACCCCCAGGGCCGCCACGGTCCGAGCCAAGAGCAACGTCAAACTGTGGGGCATCGACAGGGACAGTTACAGGAGGATACTCATGGTGAGACTGACTGGTTGGCTGACTGGCTGGCTGACTGGCTGGCTGACTGGCTGGTTGGCTAGCTGGCTGGCTGGCTGGCAGATTGAGTTAATTCAGCTCTATGTAGATATATGATAATTCTACAATGTTATGAGGTGTTATTTTCCCCGGCAACAACATTATTGGGAGACATTGATTTTAACAAATCAGCTCCATATAGTTTACTGAGCCTCCACACGGTGTCAGTTCAGCATCTCTAACAATGGTAGCAATACCAGATGTCTGGGGCTAAAGCTGAACACAGTTAGTACACATTTGGCTGTTATTATGGGACTTAACATGCTCTCTCTGTGTGTCTCTGTGTGTCTCTGTGTGTCTCTGTGTGTCTCTGTGTGTCTCTTGCTCTCTCTGTGTCTCTCGCTCTTGCTCTCTGTCTCTCGCTCCCTCTGTCTTTCAGGGAAGCACTTTGAGAAAGCGTAAGATGTATGAGGAATTCCTCAGCAAGGTGTCCATTTTAGGTGAGGACCTACACATTCTACACATGACGACTCCGACCAACAAGCTGTTCAAACAGTTGGAGAACAGTCTAACAACATGCTACCTACCTATTTACCTACCTACCTATTTACCTACCTACCTATTTACCTACCTACCTATTTGCCTTCCTACCTATTTACCTATTTACCTTCCTACCTATTTACCTTCCTAACTATTTACCTTCCTACCTATTTACCTTCCTACCTATTTACCTTCCTACCTATTTACCTTCCTACCTATTTACCTTCCTACCTATTTACCTACCTACCTATTTACCTACCTATTTACCTTCCTACCTATTTACCTACCTACCTACCTATTTACCTACCTACCTATTTACCTACCTACCTTCCTACCTATTTACCTTCCTACCTATTTACCTACCTACCTACCTATTTACCTACCTACCTATTTACCTTCCTACCTATTTACCTATTTACCTTCCTACCTATTTACCTTCCTACCTATTTACCTATTTACCTATTTACCTTCCTACCTATTTACCTATTTACCTACCTACCTATTTACCTACCTACCTATTTACCTTCCTACCTATTTACCTTCCTACCTATTTACCTATTTACCTATTTACCTTCCTACCTATTTACCTTCCTACCTATTTACCTTCCTACCTATTTACCTATTTACCTACCTATTTACCTATTTACCTACCTATTTACCTATTTACCTACCTATTTACCTATTTACCTACCTATTTACCTATTTACCTACCTACCTATTTACCTATTTACCTACCTACCTATTTACCTATTTACCTACCTATTTACCTATTTACCTACCTATTTACCTATTTACCTACCTATTTACCTACCTACCTATTTACCTACCTACCTACCTATTTACCTACCTACCTATTTACCTATTTACCTACCTACCTATTTACCTACCTACCTATTTACCTACCTACCTATTTACCTACCTACCTATTTACCTACCTACCTATTTACCTACCTACCTATTTACCTACCTACCTATTTACCTACCTACCTATTTACCTTCCTACCTATTTTCCTACCTATTTACCTACCTACCTATTTACCTACCTATTTACCTACCTATTTACCTACCTATTTACCTACCTATTTACCTACCTACCTACCTATTTACCTACCTATTTACCTACCTATTTACCTACCTATTTACCTTCCTACCTATTTACCTACCTACCTATTTACCTACCTATTTACCTACCTATTTATTTACCTACCTACCTATTTACCTTCCTACCTATTTACCTACCTATTTACCTTCCTACCTATTTACCTTCCTACCTATTTACCTACCTATTTACCTTCCTATTTACCTACCTATTTACCTACCTACCTATTTACCTTCCTACCTATTTACCTACCTACCTTCCTACCTATTTACCTTCCTACCTATTTACCTACCTACCTTCCTACCTATTTACCTTCCTACCTATTTACCTTCCTACCTATTTACCTTCCTACCTATTTACCTTCCTACCTATTTACCTTCCTACCTATTTACCTTCCTACCTATTTACCTTCCTACCTATTTACCTTCCTACCTATTTACCTTCCTACCTATTTACCTACCTACCTATTTACCTACCTACCTACCTGCCCTGTTACTTCCTACCTATTTACCTACCTACCTACCTATTTACCTTCCTACCTATTTACCTTCCTACCTATTTACCTATTTACCTTCCTACCTACCTATTTACCTTCCTACCTATTTACCTATTTACCTTCCTACCTATTTACCTTCCTACCTATTTACCTTCCTACCTATTTACCTTCCTACCTATTTACCTTCCTACCTATTTACCTTCCTACCTATTTACCTACCTACCTATTTACCTACCTACCTACCTATTTACCTACCTACCTACCTATTTACCTACCTACCTACCTATTTACCTATTTACCTTCCTACCTATTTACCTTCCTACCTATTTACCTATTTACCTTCCTACCTACCTATTTACCTTCCTACCTATTTACCTATTTACCTTCCTACCTATTTACCTTCCTACCTATTTACCTTCCTACCTATTTACCTTCCTACCTATTTACCTATTTACCTACCTATTTACCTACCTATTTACCTACCTATTTACCTACCTATTTACCTACCTATTTACCTACCTACCTATTTACCTACCTACCTATTTACCTACCTACCTATTTACCTACCTACCTATTTACCTACCTACCTATTTACCTTCCTACCTATTTACCTTCCTACCTATTTACCTATTTACCTTCCTACCTATTTACCTATTTACCTATTTACCTTCCTACCTATTTACCTTCCTACCTATTTACCTTCCTACCTATTTACCTACCTACCTACTTACCTACCTACCTATTTACCTACCTACCTATTTACCTACCTACCTATTTACCTACCTACCTATTTACCTACCTACCTATTTACCTAACTACCTATTTACCTAACTACCTATTTACCTAACTACCTATTTACCTAACTACCTATTTACCTAACTACCTATTTACCTAACTACCTATTTACCTACCTACCTATTTACCTATTTACCTACCTACCTATTTACCTACCTATAGGTGGGTATGTATGGATTCGAGTCGCTACAAACAAACTCAGCCTGTGATCTTTCCTGTCATTCCCCCTCTGCTGTGGTGATGTGTGGCGCCTCCCTGTGGCCAGTGTGTGTATCAACATCTGCCAACTGCAAATTCCCTAGACAAGTGGGAGAGTCTGACTTTAGTATGTGGTCCTCTACAGAGTCTCTAGACAAGTGGGAGAGGCTGACTTTAGTATGTGGTCCTCTACCTAGTCTCTAGACAAGTGGGAGAGGCTGACTTTAGTATGTGGTCCTCTACAGAGTCTCTGAACAAGTGGGAGAGGCTGACTTTAGTATGTGGTCCTCTACAGAGTCTCTGGACAAGTGGGAGAGGCTGACTTTAGTATGTGGTCCTCTACAGAGTCTCTGGACAAGTGGGAGAGGCTGACTTTAGTATGTGGTCCTCTACAGAGTCTCTGGACAAGTGGGAGAGGCTGACGGTAGCTGATTCTCTGGAGAACGTTCAGTTTGAAGACGGACAGAAGATCGTGGTTCAGGGTGAACCTGGAGATGAGTTCTTCATCATCCTGGAGGTAGGATTATCTCTGCAATATGCTGGCTGTCTTTTGGGATTTGATTTAACCTATTATTTAACTAGGCAAGTCGGTTAAGAACAAATTCTTATTTACAATGATGGCCAGGGCCAAACCCAGACGACGCTGGGCCAATTGTGCCCCGCCCTATGGGACTCCCAACCACGGCCAGTTGTGATACAGCCTGGACTGGAACCAGGGTCTGTAGTGACTCCTCTAGAACTGAGATGCAGGGCCTTAGACCACTGTGATACAGCCTGGAATAGAACCAGGGACTGTAGTGACTCCTCTAGAACTGAGAACCAGGGACTGTAGTGACTCCTCTAGAACTGAGAACCAGGGACTGTAGTGACTCCTCTAGAACTGAGAACCAGGGACTGTAGTGACTCCTCTAGAACTGAGAACCAGGGACTGTAGTGACTCTAGAACTGAGATGCAGGGCCTTAGACCACTGTCTGTCTGTCTGTCTGTCTGTCTGTCTGTCTGTCTGTCTGTCTGTCTGTCTGTCTGTCTGTCTGTCTGTCTGTCTGTCTGTCTGTCTGTCTGTCTGTCTGTCTGTCTGTCTGTCTGTCTGTCTGTCTGTCTGTCTCAGGGAAACGGCATCAACAAGGTATCACCATCTTTTCACCTCAACATCAGGCTGTGTTGTGCCCTTTCACCCTCACAGGTCATTCTGGGGTTATGTGCTTTTTTTGTCCCTGAGTTTTCCTCTTCCTGTGTCTGTTCAGGGTTCAGCGGCGGTGCTCCAGAGACGGTCAGAGAATGAAGAGTTTGTGGAGGTGGGCAGACTGGGGCCCTCCGACTATTTTGGTGAGTGGACTGACTGGACAACCTCAGTAGTGGAGATCTGCTAGCCTGGTCCCAGATCAGTGATCTCCGATAGCCTGGTCCCAGATCAGGTGTCTCCTCCGATAGCCCTGATTGTAAAGGTGTGGAGCTGGGTGTGTGGGGGTGGAGCTGGGTGTGTGGTGGTGGAGCTGGGTGTGTGGGGGTGGAGCTGGGTGTGTGGGGTTGGAGCTGGGTGTGTGGGGGTGGAGCTGGGTGTGTGGGGGTGGGTGTGGGGGGTGGAGCTGGGTGTGGGGGGTGGAGCTGGGTGTGGGGGGTGGAGCTGGGTGTGGGGGGTGGAGCTGGGTGTGGGGGGTGGAGCTGATCATTGTTCCTTTTCTTCCTCTCTTCTGTTCCAGTGTTGTTGTTTCTAATAGTTGTCCTCTTCTCCGTCTGTCCCAGGTGAGATCGCCCTGTTGATGAACCGTCCCCGTGCTGCGACCGTGGTCTCCCGCGGCCCTCTGAAGTGTGTGAAGCTGGACCGCCCGCGGTTCGAACGCGTTCTGGGGCCCTGCTCAGACATCCTGAAGAGGAACATTCAGCAGTACAACAGCTTCGTCTCTCTCTCCGTCTGAGTCCCTCCGTTTCTCTCTCTCTCTGTCCCTCCATTATTCTATCGCTCCAACCCGCCCTCCTTCGCCCCCCCCCCCCCGGCTCCTCCCTCCTTGCCCCCCGGCTCCTCCCTCCTTTGCCCCCCTCCGGCTCCTCCCTCCTTCCTTTGCCCCCGGCTCCTCCCTCCTTTGGACTAGAGACACCATGAGTCTGTCCTGGTTAGGATCCACAAGACCTTGTAATGTCTGGACTAGAGACACCATGAGTCTGTCCTGGTTAGGATCCACAAGACCTTGTAATGTCTGGACTAGAGACACCATGAGTCTGTCCTGGTTAGGATCCACAAGACCTTGTAATGTCTGGACTAGAGACACCATGAGTCTGTCCTAGTTAGGATCCACAAGACCTTGTAATGTCTGGACTAGAGACACTGTCTGGACTAGAGACACTGTCTGGACTAGAGACACTGTCTGGACTAGAGACACTGTCTGGACTAGAGACACTGTCTGGACTAGAGACACTGTCTGGACTAGAGACACTGTCTGGACTAGAGACACCATGAGGTTGCTCACAATGGACCATGATGTCCATGATGTCACAAAGAAATGTTCCTTTGTGACTTGTAAGGAAGAGAGAAGGCTTGAATTGGAACCAGTGAATGTGTCGTGACATTAAGGATATTGTGTCGTGACATTAAGGATATTGTGTCGTGACATTAAGGATATTGTGTCGTGACATTAAGGATATTGTGTCGTGACATTAAGGATATTGTGTCGTGACATTAAGGATATTGTGTCGTGACATTAAGGATATTGTGTCGTGACATTAAGGATATTGTGTCGTGACATTAAGGATATTGTGTCGTGACATTAAGGATATTGTGTCGTGACATTAAGGATATTGTGTCGTGACATTAAGGATATTGTGTCGTGACATTAAGGATATTGTGTCGTGACATTAAGGATATTGTGTCGTGACATTCCTAATGTCTGGGATAAGTGTAAAGTGACTTGGGAAAGTGGCAGGGAGATAATCTTCAGAGAAATGTTGTTTTGAATAGATCTCCACCAAAGGCTGATCGGTGTTCTTATACTTCTTATAGTTGTTTTCTGGAATGTTCTTTGAGGGTACTTAGAAGCTGTGGTTTTTACACCATGATGTTGAGGGAGGGTGTCCCAGGTCCAGGGGTGTGGCTGCTCTCTCCCTATTGGCTGTGGATTTTACACCATGATGTTGTGGGAGGGTGTCCCAGGTCCAGGGGTGTGGCTGCTCTCTCCCTATTGGCTGTGGTTTTTACACCATGATGTTGAGGGAGGGTGTCCCAGGTCCAGGGGTGTGGCTGCTCTCTCCCTATTGGCTGTGGTTTTTACACCATGAGGTTGATGTTGAGGGAGGGTGTCCCAGGTCCAGGGGTGTGGCTGCTCTCTCCCTATTGGCTGTGGTTTTTACACCATGATGTTGAGGAGGGTGTCCCAGGTCCAGGGTGTGGCTGCTCTCTCCCTATTGGCTGTGGTTTTTACACCATGATGTTGAGGAGGGTGTCCCAGGTCCAGGGGTGTGGCTGCTCTCTCCCTATTGGCTGTGGTTTTTACACCATGATGTTGAGGAGGGTGTCCCAGATCCAGTTAGAATAACTTCCATCTCTCTACCCCCCTCTAATAATATAATAATATAATAATAATATATGCCATTTAGCAGACGCTTTTATCCAAAGCGACTTACAGTCATGTGTGCATACATTCTACGTATGGGTGGTCCCGGGAATCAAACCCACTACCCTGGCGTTACAAGCGCCATGCTCTACCAACTGAGCTACAGAAGGACCACAAGGACCCCTCTCTTTCTCTCTCTTTCCCATCTGGTTCCCCTCTTTCTCTCTCTTTCCCATCTGGTTCCCCTCTTTCTCTCTCTTTCCCATCTGGTTCCCCTCTTTCTCTCTCTTTCCCATCTGGTTCCCCTCTTTCTCTCTCTTTCCCATCTGGTTCCCCTCTTTCTCTCTCTTTCCCATCTGGTTCCCCTCTTTCTCTCTCTTTCCCATCTGGTTCCCCTCTTTCTCTCTCTTTCCCATCTGGTTCCCCTCTTTCTCTCTCTTTCCCATCTGGTTCCCCTCTTTCTCTCTCTTTCCCATCTGGTTCCCCTCTTTCTCTCTCTTTCCCATCTGGTTCCCCTCTTTCTCTCTCTTTCCCATCTGGTTCCCCTCTTTCTCTCTCTTTCCCATCTGGTTTCCCTCTTTCTCTCTCTTTCCCATCTGGTTTCCCTCTTTCTCTCTCTTTCCCATCTGGTTCCCCTCTTTCTCTCTCTTTCCCATCTGGTTCCCCTCTTTCTCTCTCTTTCCCATCTGGTTCCCCTCTTTCTCTCTCTTTCCCATCTGGTTCCCCTCTTTCTCTCTCTTTCCCATCTGGTTCCCTCTTTCTCTCTCTTTCCCATCTGGTTCCCCTCTTTCTCTCTCTTTCCCATCTGGTTCCCCTCTTTCTCTCTCTTTCCCATCTGGTTCCCCTCTTTCTCTCTCTTTCCCATCTGGTTCCCCTCTTTCTCTCTCTTTCCCATCTGGTTCCCCTCTTTCTCTCTCTTTCCCATCTGGTTCCCCTCTTTCTCTCTCTTTCCCATCTGGTTCCCCTCTTTCTCTCTCTTTCCCATCTGGTTCCCCTCTTTTCTCTCTCCTTCCCATCTGGTTCCCCTCTTTCTCTCTCTTTCCCATCTGGTTCCCCTCTTTCTCTCTCTTTCCCATCTGGTTTCCCCCCCCTTTCCCCCCCCACCCAGGTCGTTGGGATAGATCTTATACGTGTCATTGTGTCTAGGTTAAAATGCTCCGTTCAGAAAAGGGGAACTTTTATTCTACTCTGCCTATTTACTGGTCACAGAAAGCAGATCTGGACTGAACATCCAGTTCCTCTGGACGGGGGGGATCAGTCTTAAGGGATATTCAGTATTTCACCTTGTGCTTCATGTGTCCATTTAGCTTCTAAATAAGAGGTTTTCATAACAGGTGAGGGTTGTGAGGAAAGCATGTTATACAACTCAACGTTAATTCAACCTCTCTAGTTGAATGAAGAATGTGGACCGTTCTGATATCAACCCTGGTGGGTTTAATAGTGTTTCATCCTGTGGATGGTACATGTCCAGTGTTACACATGGCTTCCTAAACACCACTATCTTTTTCTAATGTTTTTGACATGGGGAGGTCTGTTTCTGAGAGCGGCTGTTTTCTCTGTCTCTGTCTCTCTCTGTCTCTCTCTGTCTCTCTCTGTCTCTCTCTGTCTCTCTCTGTCTCTCTCTGTCTCTCTCTGTCTGTCTGTCTCTGTCTGTCTCTGTCTGTCTCTGTCTGTCTCTGTCTGTCTCTGTCTGTCTCTGTCTCTGTCTGTCTCTGTCTGTCTCTGTCTCTCTCTGCCTCTCTCTGCCTCTCTCTGCCTCTCTCTGCCTCTCTCTGCCTCTCTCTGCCTCTCTCTCTCTCTCTGCCTCTCTCTCTCTCTCTGCCTCTCTCTCTCTCTCTCTCTGCCTCTCTCTCTCTCTCTCTCTGCCTGTCTCTCTCTCTCTGCCTGTCTCTCTCTCTCTGCCTGTCTCTCTCTCTCTGCCTGTCTCTCTCTCTCTGCCTGTCTCTCTCTCTCTGCCTGTCTCTCTCTCTCTGCCTGTCTCTCTCTCTCTGCCTGTCTCTCTCTCTCTGCCTGTCTCTCTCTCTCTGCCTGTCTCTCTCTCTCTGCCTGTCTCTCTCTCTCTGCCTGTCTCTCTCTCTCTGCCTGTCTCTCTCTCTCTGCCTGTCTCTCTCTCTCTGCCTGTCTCTCTCTCTCTGCCTGTCTCTCTCTCTCTGCCTGTCTCTCTCTCTCTGCCTGTCTCTCTCTCTCTGCCTGTCTCTCTCTCTCTGCCTGTCTCTCTCTCTCTCTGCCTGTCTCTCTCTCTCTCTGCCTGTCTCTCTCTCTCTCTGCCTGTCTCTCTCTCTCTGCCTGTCTCTCTCTCTCTGCCTGTCTCTCTCTCTCTGCCTGTCTCTCTCTCTCTGCCTGTCTCTCTCTCTCTGCCTGTCTCTCTCTCTCTGCCTGTCTCTCTCTCTCTGCCTGTCTCTCTCTCTCTGCCTGTCTCTCTCTCTCTGCCTGTCTCTCTCTCTCTGCCTGTCTCTCTCTCTCTGCCTGTCTCTCTCTCTCTGCCTGTCTCTCTCTCTCTGCCTGTCTCTCTGCCTGTCTCTCTCTCTGCCTGTCTCTCTCTGCCTGTCTCTCTCTGCCTGTCTCTCTCTGCCTGTCTCTCTCTGCCTGTCTCTCTCTGTCTCTAATGTGTTTGACATGGGGAGGTCTGTTTCTGAGAGCGGCTGTTATTCATTGAACTGTTAGTTACAAGACTGAACCCTCATTATAAACTTATCTTTGAGAAGTGCCTGGTTGAGTTCCATCGACACTCTCTCTTAGAATTCACAATTAGAACCTAAAGCATTCCGGTTCCACACCGTCATGGAGTCTCAAGTGTTTTCAATGTTTGGGGTCTAACATTTATCTAACCATTTTTAAGTTTGAACCATTCCTGTTGTGTTTTGGTAAACCCATGTTTGTTCTAATCCTTAAATACAGTATATTGTTGTCAACTGGACATTTGCCATTTTTTAAATAATTTTGATGACTATTTTGTAATGTACTATATAGTATACGGTTAGCGTAAGACTCCCGTCCTCCCTGTTCCAAATGGAGCCCTATTCTGTGGTGGGTGTGTTCCAAATGGAGCCCTATTCTGTGGTGGGTGTGTTCCAAATGGAGCCCTATTCTGTGGTGTGTGGGTTCCAAATGGAAGCCCTATTCTGTGGTGTGTGTGTTCCAAATGGAGCCCTATTCAGTGGTGGCTGTGTTCCAAATGGAGCCCTATTCTGTGGTGGGTGTGTTCCAAATGGAGCCCTATTCCCTTTATAGTGCACTACCTTTGACTAGGTAGTGCACTATATAGGCAATAGGGGTGCCATTTTGGAGGCATGCAGGGTTTTATTTCCACCGTGGTGTGTCGTCCTGGATAAAGCGTCTCCAGCTGAACTAGGATCAGGCTGGAATGGACACGGCCCTGCTACATCTCATAGTTGATCCATTTCTGGGGTTTTTACATTTTTACTGTTCAACTGTCCTTGGTGTCTTGTGTGAAATAAATTAGACTTTTTTTATTTGTCAGGCTGTGTGCGTGTCTGAAATGTCACTCTGTTTCATATACATTTACATTACTATATATATATATACGTATATACATATGTGTATATATATGTATATATATATAAGCCCCATAGTCTCTGGTCAAAAGTAGTACACTATATAGGGTGTCTCTGGTCAAAAGTAGTGCACTATATAGGGTGTCATTGGTCTCTGGTCAAAAGTAGTGCACTATATAGGGTGTCATTGGTCTCTGGTCAAAAGTAGTGTACTATATAGGGTGTCATTGGTCTCTGGTCAAAAGTAGTGCACTATATAGGGTGTCATTGGTCTCTGGTCAAAATAGTGCACTTTATAGGGAATAGGGTGCCTTTTCAGACACACAGTGTATCTAGTTGATGCCCTGCACCCAATGTTGAAATAATGTTAGTAGATTGTTTTCATGGGGGGAATCTAGAACTCTAGCAGTTGGAGGACTTGGGGGAAATCTAGAACTCTAGCAGTTGGAGGACTTGGGGGAATCTAGAACTCTAGCAGTGGGAGGACTTGGGGGAATCTAGAACTCTAGCAGTTGGAGGACTTGGGGGAATCTAGAACTCTAGCAGTGGGAGGACTTGGGGAATCTAGAACTCTAGCAGTGGGAGGACTTGGGGGAATCTAGAACTCTAGCAGTGGGAGGACTTGGGGGAAATCTAGAACTCTAGCAGTTGGAGGACTTGGGGGAATCTAGAACTCTAGCAGTTGGAGGACTTGGGGGAATCTAGAACTCTAGCAGTTGGAGGACTTGGGGGACTCTAGAACTCTAGCAGTGGGAGGACTTGGGGGAATCTAGAACTCTAGCAGTTGGAGGACTTGGGGGAATCTAGAACTCTAGCAGTGGGAGGACTTGGGGAAATCTAGAACTCTAGCAGTTGGAGGACTTGGGGGAATCTAGAACTCTAGCAGTTGGAGGACTTGGGGGAATCTAGAACTCTAGCAGTTGGAGGACTTGGGGGAATCTAGAATGGGTGGCTGTTGTCATCGCTTTCTCACATACTGATTTGATGTGTTATGTTCCAATCAGTCAAACACCTTTCTATCCCTTTTATATTAGTGGTTTGTGTCTCATTCCATGTTTTTAATTTATTTGTAGATCATTCAGTCTAACAACCAGGGTTGTGAAATTCAGCTTATTTTCCTGGTTGGAGTTCTGGGGAAACTTGGGAAAGTTACAGTCATTCTGAAACCTTATTAACTACAGTGTTCTGTCTATAGATGAACGGTCAGTAAGGTGTTTCTGACACACTGACTAACAACAATCACCATTCTAGCTTTACCGGGGTCGGTGTGCGACACAGCCACTGTGTGTAAGTACAGTAACTGTAAGGCGCAGTATGTACGAGAACCCAAACCGTCAGAGACGTTGACTGTAGTTTTGCCTTCGGTCATGTGATCGCAGCTTATAGAACAGAGGTCCACGGCTCAGGTTTTCATTTGTCCCCTGTGGCTCTAAGTTGATTAAGTAATATCATTGATTGGATACACACACACACACACACACACCTGGTGGCCCAGGTCAAAATTAGTCTGTTATTTAAAGTTAGACTCTGTGAAATGATGTTGCCACGAGCAACACCGCAGATACTAAGATGAGCGAGATGCAACACTTCTCTCTCACAGTCACACACAGTATCTGAACACATGTTCACTTCAGAGTGATGTTGCTTCTAGCTTGGTGGCCATGATTTGTTTGTAGAAACAGAATGGAAACTGTACGTGTGTGAGTGTAGAGGCGTGAGGAACAGGAGCTTGCCATTGATTGGTCAGGAGGAGAAAACGTACTGTAGTTTGTGTCAATGAAATTTGAGATGGAAAAAACCACAAACAGGGGACAAGTTGAGCCTCGTGCTTCAATGCTCTTAGTTGTGTAAATTGACCCACTGTGCTGTTTACTGTCTACATCTCTGCCACATCACTGAGGCCACCTTTAAACGGTTAGTAAGGAAAGCAGCATGCAGATGGCCCCCGGGACCGCAGGTGGCCCCCCGGGACCGCAGGTGGCCCCTGGGACCGCAGGTGGGCAGACCTGCTTTAGAGTCATAACCTGTGTCCCAAATCAACCCCTAGCCCCTATTCCTACATCCTACCCTTTTGGGGCACTAGTGCAGAACTGAGAGGATTGGATGGGTATCAGCAATATAATAATTTATTAAACTCTTATAGTGCTATTCATTATTACATAAAGAATCTCAAAAGTGTTTTAAAAGCAACACACAACAACAACAAAAAAGACTACAAATTTAGAAAACAACATCGTTCATGAGAGGGTCGGGAAGTTCACGGGTTGAGGGGTCAACGGAGGGAGGCTGTCCGAGGGGAAAGGTGGATGGGTTGAGGGGTCATCGGAGGGAGGCTGTCCGAGGGGAAAGGTGGATGGGCTGTCCGAGGGGAAAGGCGTGGATGGGTTGAGGGGTCATCGGAGGGGAAAGGCGTGGATGGGTTGAGGGGTCATCGGAGGGGGAAAGCGTGGATGGGTTCAGGGGTCATCGGAGGGAGGCTGTCCGAGGGGAAAGGTGGATGGGCTGTCCGAGGGGAAAGGCGTGGATGGGTTGAGGGGTCATCGGAGGGCGGCTGTCCGAGGGGAAAGGCGTGGATGGGTTGAGGGGTCATCGGAGGGAGGCTGTCCGAGGGGAAAGGCGTGGATGGGTTGAGGGGTCATCGGAGGGAGGCTGTCCGAGGGGAAAGGCGTGGATGGGTTGAGGGGTCATCGGAGGGAGGCTGTCCGAGGGGAAAGGCGTGGATGGGTTGAGGGGTCATCGGAGGGAGGCTGTCCGAGGGGAAAGGCGTGGATGGGTTGAGGGGTCAAGTCCAGCGGCAGACAGGCAGCACGGTGTCATCGAGGTGGAGCAAAACTCCACCTATCAGAGGGCACGGTGGAGCTGTTATCATATGGCTAGTACCTATCCAATCCTTTCCTATCTAGAGTAGGGAATAGGGGTCAAGGTTTTTGGTTTAGGATTCTGTTTAGTGCTCCCAATTCTTCGGCTTCGTCCCAATTCTCTTCCTTGCTCACATAGTGTGTCCACTTGGCTAGCACACTCCCTGTCGTAGATTTAAAAGCATGGGATTGGTATAAGCATTGGCTGGAGGGGGGGGGAGTTTCAGCATTGCTAAGTCCATGCAACAACAAAAAAAAGTGTGCAAGTGTACACTTCAGGAGAGGGGGGGAAAGGTTGGTGGTTTGGGACATGGCCTTCAAGCTCTCATTGACGTTTTGCCTGTGGGATGTGTCCAAAATGGATCCTTTCTCCTTCTATAGTGCACTACTCTAGAGCCCTGGTCAGGAATAGGGTGTTTAGGGAAGAGGAAGAGGGCTCTGTAGGGAATAGGGTGGCCAGGGGACCATTTTATGATGATGATGATGATGACTGTACACGGTTTGCTTTACTGTTTGTGCTCAGTTCTAATCCTTTTGGTTTAGGTTGTTTCCTAATGGCAGGTCAAGCAATAAAACAAATACATACATTCTTACAAATTGTGTCAACTGTGGTTATTGATGGTTTGTTTGAGGTGTGTCTCGTTCTCTCTGTGTGTATGTCCATTCTGAAGTCCTTCATCACCAGAACTCTGCACAATAGTCACTACAGAGGAACCCACTGGACACTTACATTTACATTTAAGTCATTTAGCCACTTGTTGTATGTCCCAAATTGCCACTTAATCCCTATGTGTGCACTACTTTTGACCAGAACCCATTGGGCCCGTAGTGTACTACATAGGGAATATGGTGTGATTTGGGAAGAACACATTGTCATTTACAGAGTTCAACTGCTGTCGGGGGAAAAAAAAAACTTTCCCTTTAAACACGTTCGGTCTTTTCCGGGAGGTTCCGCCGGGATTCGACACTGCCTCCCTCCGCTACTGCAGCCTGGTCGCGAGGAGCTGTACCAATTCACTTATTATTAGCGATATATCAGAAATGATAAACAATTTGCCATTTTAAAACCAGGGAATAGTCCGTCGTTGGATACCACCACCCTCTGCAAAATGCAGGCCATCAAATGCGTCGTGGTGGGCGATGGGTAAGACCTTTTGTGTGTGTTTAGGCTGAAAATGTGTCCTTTTTCGAGTCTGTGAGGGCAATTGTTGCAGTAAAGGGCTGGGGCTATAGCGGGTTGAATGGGTCGGCGCTCACTTCTCTAGAATCCGCTCTCTCATCAGTGCGTGAGCGTAAAATGAATGTTGAGCAATTACATTTTTTATTTTGTTAGCCTCCTTTGTGATTTCATGTTATCAATGTATTCGCCAAATTTTCCGCCAGGTTTTGCACAATACATTATAAGTTCGGGTGTGAAATATTATGCCTGAAATTGAACTAAAGCTATTTGAACGTTTCATTGAAATATAAAAAATTAGAAACTAACTAAAGCTTCTCGGATTAACAACATTTGGAAACCCATATTTTTCGGGGGGGTTGAGCATAATTGTGAAATATACATTAATATGTGCATAGTTGCAGAAATGTCGCTGGGAGGGCTTGGCTGAGACTCATTAAATGATGTAATGCTTTCACACCTACACAGCCAGCTCCTACGGAGGCACGGGCTACGGATGGGCATGGGCACCTATGCAAAATGCCGTGTTTATATAGCCTTTCTACCATAGACATCTTTGAAAGACAGGTTTATTTGACTTCTGCTACATTGTGATGCGGTGCGGATGCGGCGTAGATTTTGGGTAGTGTGTGGAGGTAGGGTGCACTGGACTGCATAGCATAGCTAAACAGGGGTGTGGGAGGGAGGCTGTCTAGGATTTTTTTTTAGGGGATGGGCAACACACACACATGCGCAATATTGTACAACTAACCTTGTGGGGACATGTAATACAGTCAAATCAAATCAAATGTATTTATATAGCCCTTCGTACATCAGCTGATATCTCAAAGTGCTGTACAGAAACCCAGCCTAAAACCCCAAACAGCAAACAATGCAGGTGTAAAAGCACGGTGGCTAGGAAAAACTCCCTAGAAAGGCCAAAACCTAGGAAGAAACCTAGAGAGGAACCGGGCTATGTGGGGTGGCCAGTCCTCTTCTGGCTGTGCCGGGTAGAGATTATAACAGAACATGACCAAGATGTTCAAATGTTCATAAATGACCAGCATGGTCAAATAATAATAAGGCAGAACAGTTGAAACTGGAGCAGCAGCACAGTCAGGTGGACTGGGGACAGCAAGGAGCCATCATGTCAGGTAGTCCTGGGGCACGGTCCTAGGGCTCAGGTCCTCCGAGAGAGAGAAAGTCCCATTCAAAGTCCTAGTTTCCCTAACCCTAAAACTAACCCTAGTCTGGGTCCAAAAGCCTTCTTAACAGCTTCTACCCCCCAAGCCATAAGACTCCTGAGCAGCTAATCAAAGGGCAACCCAGACCCTCTTTAACACTGCTGCTACTCTCTGTTTATTATCTATGCATAGTCACTTTAACTCTACCTACATGTACATATTACCTCCACTAACCGGTGCCCCCGCACATTGACTCTGTACCAGAACCCCTGTATATAGCCTCCACATTGACTCTGTACCGGTACCCCCTGTATATAGCCTCCACATTGACTCTGTACCAGTACACCCTGTATATAGCCTCCACATTGAGTCTGTACCAGAACCCCCTGTATATAGCCTCCACATTGACTCTGTACCGGTACCCCCTGTATATAGCCTCCACATTGACTCTGTACCAGTACCCCCTGTATATAGCCTCCACATTGACTCTGTACCAGTACCCCCTGTATATAGCCTCCATATTGACTCTGTACCAGTACCCCTGTATATAGCCTCCACATTGACTCTGTACCAGTACACCCTGTATATAGCCTCCACATTGAGTCTGTACCAGAACCCCCTGTATATAGCCTCCACATTGACTCTGTACCGGTACCCCCTGTATATAGCCTCCACATTGACTCTGTACCAGTACCCCCTGTATATAGCCTCCACATTGACTCTGTACCAGTACCCCCTGTATATAGCCTCCATATTGACTCTGTGCCAGTACCCCCTGTATATAGCCTCCACATTGACTCTGTACCGGTACCCCCCTGTATATAGCCTCCACATTGACTCTGTACCGGTACCCCTGTATATAGACTCCACATTGACTCTGTACCAGTACCCTCTGTATATAGCCTCCACATTGACTCTGTACCGGAACCCCCTGTATATAGCCTCCACATTGACTCTGTACCAGAACCCCTGTATATAGCCTCCACATTGACTCTGTACCGGTACCCCCTGTATATAGCCTCCACATTGACTCTGTACCAGTACCACCCTGTATATAGCCTCCATATTGACTCTGTACCGGTACCCCCTGTATATAGACTCCACATTGACTCTGTACCGGTACCCCCTGTATATAGCCTCCATATTGACTCTGTACCAGTACCCCCTGTATATAGCCTCCACATTGACTCTGTACCAGTACCCCCTGTATATAGCCTCCATATTGACTCTGTACCAGTACCCCCTGTATATAGCCTCCACATTGACTCTGTACCGGTACCCCCTGTATATAGCCTCCACATTGACTCTGTACCGGTACCCCCTGTATATAGACTCCACATTGACTCTGTACCAGTACCCTCTGTATATAGCCTCCACATTGACTCTGTACCGGAACCCCCTGTATATAGCCTCCACATTGACTCTGTACCGGTACCACCTGTATATAGCCTCCACATTGACTCTGTACCGTAACACCCTGTATATAGCCTCCACATTGACTCCGTACCGTAACACCCTGTATATAGCCTCCACATTGACTCTGTACCGTAACACCCTGTATATAGCCTCCACATTGACTCTGTACCGTAACACCCTGTATATAGCCTCCACATTGACTCTGTACCGGAACACCCTGTATATAGCTTCCACATTGACTCTGTACCGGTACCCCCTGTATATAGCCTCCACATTGACTCTGTACCGTAACACCCTGTATATAGCCTCCACATTGACTCTGTACCGTAACACCCTGTATATAGCCTCCACATTGACTCTGTACCGTAACACCCTGTATATAGCCTCCACATTGACTCTGTACCGTAACACCCTGTATATAGCCTCCAAATTGACTCTGTACCGTAACACCCTGTATATAGCCTCCAAATTGACTCTGTACCGTAACACCCTGTATATAGCCTCCACATTGACTCTGTACCGTAACACCCTGTATATAGCCTCCAAATTGACTCTGTACCGTAACACCCTGTATATAGCCTCCACATTGACTCTGTACCGTAACACCCTGTATATAGCCTCCACATTGACTCTGTACCGTAACACCCTGTATATAGCCTCCACATTGACTCTGTACCGTAACACCCTGTATATAGTCACACTTCTTATTTTGCTGCTGCTGTTTAATTATTTGTTACTTTTATTTTCAATTTTTTACTTATCTATTTTTTATTTAACACTTATTTTTATCATCTTAACTTCTTAAAGCATTGTTGGTTAAGGGCTTGTAAAGTAAGCATTTCACTGTAAGGTCTACTACACCTGTTGTATTCAGCATTTCACTGTAAGGTCTACTACACCTGTTGTATTCAGCATTTCACTGTAAGGTCTACTACACCTGTTGTATTCAGCATTTCACTGTAAGGTCTACTACACCTGTTGTATTCAGCATTTCACTGTAAGGTCTACTACACCTGTTGTATTCAGCATTTCACTGTAAGGTCTACTACATCTGTTGTATTCAGCATTTCACTGTAAGGTCTACTACACCTGTTGTATTCAGCATTTCACTGTAAGGTCTACTACACCTGTTGTATTCAGCATTTCACTGTAAGGTCTACTACACCTGTTGTATTCAGCATTTCACTGTAAGGTCTACTACACCTGTTGTATTCAGCATTTCACTTAACCTAATTCTAACCCTAAACCTAATTCTAACCCCTAACCTAATTCCAACCCTAACCTAATTCCAACCCCTAACCTAATTCTAACCCCTAACCTAATTCTAACCCTAAACCTAATTCTAACCCTTAACCTAATTCTAACCCCTAACCTAATTCTAACCTAACCTAATTCAACCCCTAACCTAATTCTAACCCCTAACCTAATTAGAACCCTTAACCTAATTCTAACCCTTAACCTAATTCTAACCCTTAACCTAATTCTAACCCTAAACCTAATTCTAACCCTTAACCTAATTCCAACCCCTAACCTAATTCCAACCCCTAACCTAATTCTAACCCTAACCTAATTCGAACCCTTAACCTAATTCTAACCCTTAACCTAATTCTAACCCTTAACCTAATTCTAACCCTAAACCTAATTCTAACCCTTAACCTAATTCTAACCCCTAACCTAATTCTAACCCTAACCTAATTCCAACCCCTAACCTAATTCGAACCCTTAACCTAATTCTAACCCTTAACCTAATTGAACCCTTAACCTAATTCTAACCCTTAACCTAATTGAACCCCTTAACCTAATTCTAACCCTTAACCTAATTCTAACCCTTAACCTAATTCTAACCCTTAACCTAATTCTAACCCTTAACCTAATTCTAACCCTTAACCTAATTCTAACCCTTAACCTAATTCTAACCCTTAACCTAATTCTAACCCTTAACCTAATTCTAACCCTCTACCCTTAACCCTAATTCTAACCCTAAACCTAATTCTAACCCTTAACCTAATTCTAACCCTTAACCTAATTCTAACCCTTAACCTAATTCCAACCCTTAACCTAATTCTAACCCTTAACCTAATTCTAACCCTTAACCTAATTCTAACCCTTAACCTAATTCTAACCCTTAACCTAATTCTAACCCTTAACCTAATTCTAACCCTTAACCTAATTCTAACCCTTAACCTAATTCTAACCCTTAACCTAATTCTAACCCTAAACCTAATTCTAACCCTTAACCTAATTCTAACCCTTAACCTAATTCTAACCCTCTACCCTTAACCTAATTCTAACCCTAAACCTAATTCTGACCCTTAACCTAATTCTAACCCTTAACCTAATTCTGACCCTTAACCTAATTCTAACCCTTAACCTAATTCTAACCCTAAACCTAATTCTAACCCTTAACCTAATTCTAACCCTCTACCCTTAACCCTAATTCTAACCCTAAACCTAATTCTGACCCTTAACCTAATTCTAACCCTTAACCTAATTCTAACCCTTAACCTAATTCTAACCCTTAACCTAATTCTAACCCTTAACCTAATTCTAACCCTAACCTAATTCTAACCCTTAACCTATTCTAACCCTTAACCTAATTCTAACCCTTAACCTAATTCTAACCCTTAACCTAATTCTAACCCTTAACCTAATTCTAACCCTTAACCTAATTCTAACCCTTAACCTAATCCTAACCCTTAACCTAATTCTAACCCTAAACCTAATTCTAACCCTTAACCTAATTCTAACCCTCTACCCTTAACCCTAATTCTAACCCTTAACCTAATTCCAACCCTTAACCTAATTCTAACCCTTAACCTAATTCTGACCCTTAACCTAATTCTAACCCTAAACCCCTAGAAACAGCATTTGACCTTGTGGGGACCAACAAAATGTCCCCAGTTGGTCAAAGTTTTGTTCGTTTACTGTTCTCATAGGGACTTCAAGTATGGTCTAACATGTCCACACACACACACACAGGAAATGATGTGGAGTCTTCAGATAGCAGGTCCACCTCTCTGATATTCTATTTTTATTTAACCAGGCAAGTCAGTTAAGAACAAATTCTTATTTACATTGACGGCCTACCAAAAGGCAAAAGGCCCCTGCGTGGACGGGGGCTGGGATTAAAATTAAAATATAGGACCAAACACACATCACGACGAGAGACAACACAACAGTCCATAAAGAGAGACCTAAGACAACAACATAGCAAGGCAGCTGTGGTCTGCCAATGTGCCCCCCCCAGCCAAAAGTCTATGTAGGACAGTGTCTGTGTTCACACACACACACACACACACACACACACACACACACACACACACACACACACACACACACACACACACACACACACACACACACACACACACACACACACACACACACACACACACACACACACACTGTCAAACAACCATACACAGCCTTTAGCCTTTATTTATTGATTTGATTATTCTCTCTCTCTCTCTCTCCCTCTATTTCTCTCTCTCTCTCTCTCTCTCTCTATAACCCCTCTCTCTATATATATTTCTCTCTCTCTCTCAATTCATGTTTGAGAGAGAGAGAAATAGAGGGAAGAGAGAAAATAGAGAGGAGAGAGAGAGAGAGAGAGAGAGAGAGAGAGAGAGAGAGGGCGGCAGGGCAGCCTAGTGGTTAGGCGTTGGACTAGTAACCGGAAGGTTGCAAGTTCAAACCCCAAGCTGACAAGGTACAAATCTGTCGTTCTGCCCCTGAACAAGGCAGTTAACCCACTGTTCCTATGCCGTCATTGAAAATAAGAATTTGTTCTTAACTGACTTGCCTAGTTAAATAAAGGTAAAATAAATAAAAAATGTTTCAATTTAAGGGCTTTTATTGGTATGGGAAACACATTGCCAAAGCAAGTGAAATAGATCATAAAGAAAATGTGTCATTGTTTGTCTCTCAGAGCGGTGGGGAAGACATGTCTTCTCATCAGCTACACCACCAATGCCTTCCCTGGAGAATACATCCCCACAGTGTGAGTATCATAGCATGAAGCTGCACTGCAATGATGGTGTGTGTGTGTGTACTACTGTAACAACAGCATATGAATGTCTCTGTTTAAGGGTTCCCCTCTCATCCCTCATCCCTGTTTGTGTGTGTGGTGTATGCGCATGCCTGTTTGTGTGTGTGCGCAAGCCTGGTTATGTGTGTGTACTTCTCTGAACAACATCCTGTCCTCTCAGGTTTGACAACTACTCTGCCAATGTGATGGTAGATGGAAACCAGTGAATCTGGGACTGTGGGATACTGCAGGACAGGAGGACTACGACAGGCTCAGACCACTGTCCTATCCACAGACGGTAACTCACTCACTCACTCACTCACTCACTCACTCACTCACTCACTCACTCACTCACTCACTCACTCACTCACTCACTCACTCACTCTCACTCACTCACTCACTCACTCACTCACCCCCATCTCTCATTCATTATCACTCCTACACATTCCACATCCTCCATTTTGTGTCTTCCTGGTTCTGCTTAACTCATTCTCCACAGTTTCCTGTTATTCCACTGTTTTTCTCATTATCTCGCCAGTGGCGCTCAGTCAGAAACACAGCTCCCTGCCTGCCTGGCTGCTGCTTCAGAGAAATTATTAGGGGGCTATTTTAGCGTTTCGCCCATCCCAGCCAGAGAGGAGAGTAGTCATATTCTCACACAAATTATCAAGGAACTTGCCAGGTACCATCCTAAATCCGTAACCATGGGCACCCTCATAGATATCATCCTGACCAACTTGCCCTCTAAATACCTCTGCTGTCTTCAACCAGGATCTCAGCGATCACTGTCTCATTGCCTGCGTCCGTAATTGGTCCACGGTCAAACAACCATCCTCATCACTGTCAAATGCTCCCTAAAACACTTCAGCGAGCCAGGCCTTTCCTAATCGGCCTGGCCCGGGTATCCTGGAAGGATATTTACCTCATTCCGTCAGTAGAGGATGCCTGTTTGCTCTTTAAAAAGGTCTTTTCCTCACCATCTTAAATAAATACCCACGTTCAGAAAATGTAGAACTAAGAAAAGATATAGCCTGTGGTTCACCCCAGACTTGACTGCCCTCGACCAGCACAAAAACATCCTGTGGCATACTGCATTAGCATCGAATAGCCCCCGTGATATGCAACTTTTCAGGAAGTCAGGAACCAATATGCACAGTCAGTTGGGAAAAGCTAAGGCCTGCTTTTTTCAACATAAATTTGCATCCTGTAGCACTAATTCCCAAAAGTTTTGAGACACTGT